>NC_051847.1:155127488-155134762 GCF_002237135.1 Teleopsis dalmanni | reverse complement strand
TTAAAATATCGAAAAATATACAGCGCGCGAATTTTAAATGAGAATTTCCGAAAACTTTTCAGTCTTAATGTAATTCAAATTTAACTGTAATTAAACTCATGAAGACCAATAGTGAATCAGTTATATATATACACTGTACTTAAATAAACGAATAACTAAACTATAATTAAACTTATGAAAACCGAAGTGAACCGAAGGACAGGCAGTTTTCTGAGGATGTATCAGCTACATAGATATACTCAAATAAACCCATTAGCGCTCTGCTATTAAAGTTCATATAAAAAGTTCGTCTGTAACTATTTATATTTATTTATTAATCTTTTAATACTCTATTGTACTATGACTAATTTATTCATAATATCTATACTTATATATATATATAACTCTAGTCATTTGAATTTAATGAAATTCTTTTCTGTTTTTAAGTTATCAGGATTTTTATGGACACCAATGTCAGGCATTTCTGCGCATTATTATCACACATTTTATCGACAGGATTTATATTAAATATTAGATATATACAGCGAAAATACTTTATTATTATTTTTAAGAGATGTGGCACTACAACCGTCGGTTTTATTGTGCGTCCTTCTGGGTTTAGAGTAGATGTCTTAGAGAAAACATTTTCTTAACATTTAAATATATTGGCTTATTTATTTCTTATTATATTTTTAAGCTGTTGCACAAAGTTTAGGTAGAATTTAAAGAAATTTTTTTTAAAGAGGTTCTTTCGAACAGTAGTGAAATGCAACAACAAAAATTTTATTTTTTATAATATTTTAATTAATTGAATTTTTGGCTGACCATACAGCTGTTTCGAGTATTGCCAAATACCCTCATCAGTGGTCTTGGAAATAATTCTTGTATTTAATTATTCGTAAATAATTATTTTTGAGACTGCAAGTACCAGGAATCGAACTTATGCCCTGCCAAATCTGAAGCTCAGAATCAGCGCACCTTAACCAACTGATCCAAGCCGTACTTGACTTTTTTGTTCGCATATATTTCTGGAGTTTTGTTACTTTTGCTATAAAAGTTTTTATTAACAATTTTACTTGCTGTGTTTATATTAGAACGAAATCATAAACCAGCTGTAGAATAATTGAATTAATTAATTAATTATAATTTTATTTTCAATTGTTAAATTTCAATACTATTCTGTTCGTAGAGGCATTATTTTTTAAAAATGAAAAAAATTTTATTTTAAATAGAAAACTTTTTTTAATCATTACAATCTGTTTGTAAAAATGTTCGTGTTATTTTGCCGGCATTTCCATTTTAGGTTTGTTTACCTTAATCCATAAACATAATGAACCAACTCACCAATGATCCCGTCAGCCACCCACCCAAACTTGCCATAACTCGTGCATTGCGTACGTGTTGAATATTTTTAAAAGATTTTTATTTTTAAAACATTGCGTTGCGATACAAAAAAAAAAAAATAAAATAAAAAAAATAAAAAATTCTAAGGTATACAAGTTCGTGAATTAGCAAAAAATAGACATGAAGTCTTTTAGTAGCTAATTTTATAACTAATTTGTTTATAAATTGATGGTTTCATGTTGAAAAAAAATTGCACTACGTTAGCTGCGAAATTGCCGACGTCACAGAAAGAAATTGTTTTGTTTTTCTCCATAGTTTGATGATTGGCAGTGCGTTTATTTTGGTATCTAACGTAATGGCTGGCGATATAGTGTATCTCATAGCCCTGAGTTTAATCGTTTAATTGTGATGTTTTTTACCACAGGTGGTAGCATTGAACTACATATACATGCGTTTGTTTATACATTTCAGTGTTATGTATTAGTATGTTTCACATTTATAGATAATTATTTGCGAGTTTTTATTTCTGTATATTTGGCTAATAATTTTGAACATTTTTCTGTAGTTGTTCGTACGTGCTCGCTTCACCTTCACCTCGTTCAATAATTTGCAGATACAAATTGTATATGTGCTCGTGTATGTCCTGCGTTCATACGTCAGTTTGTGTATCTGAGTTATCTGCACATTTATACAATAATTAAAAATAGTTTTTTATTACTAAAATAAACTCTACATATGTTTTGTTTTATTGGCGTGTATGTGCTCCGAAGTATGCCTTCATTGTTTTTATTCAAGAGATACTCGCACTTGTACTTAATTTTATGGTCAAGTACACATCAAACACAGCAACGAAAATAATTTAGGAGATAGTTTGTATTGTAATTAAAATTAGATTTTATTTGTACTTAAATTTTTCCAGACAATTTCGTACGATTATCTGTGAATTTACGTACGATGCCTCTGAAATTCCTACAATATTTCGTGAGCATTTATTTTTGGTATATTTTGGCATTTAAAAGTTTGCAATTTAAACAATATACAAGATACGAGATACAAGTATGCGTATGCTGCTGTTTGATATGATTAGATACAAAATATATAAAATCTAAATATTGTTTACTTTTCGATGTGCCAAATTTGTTAAAATAATTACAAAAGATATTTTAGCAGTTCACATAATTTTTGGTTCGGTAGATTTCGATTATTTCCAACCAAGCGTCACCTCTCCGTCGGCGTAGTCTGCCTCAAGATGCGATATGCGAATTGCGATATCCAAGACCCTGTGTAGACGTGCTTTTCACTACGTGCCCGTGTTGCATGTTGTGTTTTTCGCACTTTGGTTGCCCGGTTGCCCGAAAAAAGTATTTAATATAAACACTTGATCATTATTACGGCTGCATTGTATGCCATTTAGCGGAATTGTACATATTGTTGTTTTATGTGAAATATTTTTATGGATTATTGAGGTATTTCATACAATTTTAAACGATGAGTTTATCGTTTCTGGTGTTTACTTGTACCGATATAGATACAATGAAGCCAAGTCGGAAGTATCTACAGAATTTTCGTTGGCAACCTTGCCCTTGGTCGTTCTGTATCTTCTGTCGTTTATGTTGTTATCGCGTTGTTAGTATTACAAGCTGTGCAAAATGTAAAAGTGTTGTTCATTATTTTTTCGAAAAAATTCTTGTAAACAAAATGTTTGAATATTTTAGATTTATTTATATTCTACAAATTCCTTTGACTTGCAAGATGATAAGCTAATTGTTCAGATTCTTAACTCTAGATAAATTTTATAAATTGGCTGGGTTTAAATTTGTCCGCTGTTTCACAATCAAATGTATCTGATTTTCTCTAGAGTCAAAACCCTTATGACACATATTCGATTCATTAATTTCATTGTTGTTTAAATCTGATAAATGCCAAAAAAATAAATAATTATATATATATTAAATTAGAATAGTTTTATTTTTTACCTTTTCATAGTATTATTGTTTTTGACTTTCAAAATTTTCAATTGTAGTAATACAGTCAACAAACAAGGGGTTCGTCTTATGGAGACTTCGAGTTAAAGAAATATTTTATTTTATTTTTATTTTTAAAAGAAACTAAAATTATATTTTAAAATATTTATTTATTTGAAATTAAATAGACCACAGAAGTAATACTGAAGTGAAATATTGAGAAATTAGGGTTTGGGATTTTAATCTTTTTTTCTTATTTTCAGTAAAAAAGATTCCAATTTATTCCAAGCCTTATAGTGATCTTTAGTTGGAGTATCATTCGTTTGTAAATAAAAATTCAAAATTTTGAATGAGTCTTCTACTTCATTCTTGGAAGACTGATGAACAATTTCATCTACCGAACCCTCAGCATTACTTTCCGTTGCGCTTAGAATCGGATCCACTAATTCAGAGCTATGATGCTCAATAACATCGGCATCTATAGGAAAGCGTGGTATACAAATTTTATTGTCAAGCTTAATATAATCGTTAAGAGTAGCATTGGAAGTTATTTTATTTACTTTAAACAATGTTGCCAGCAACTAGAATTTGCACAAGGAAGCAACATAAGAAAAGAAAAATTAAACATTTGGTTTAGAAAAAGGGACTTCCACTAACACCAATTATGAATTCATACTAAATAAAACAATTCGACTTAGAGAATACACTTTCCCACATATCTATTGGCACGTGACAATATTTTTCCTGAAATTCCTGTTATATAAGCTTGAGTTATGGAAGCATAATTGTATGTAATTCGATTTCTAAAACCCTGTTGCACTCTTCTTAATTAGTTATAGTAAATTCGAGTTATAGAAGTTCAAGTTATAAAAGTTTGACTAAAGTTTATGGATGTTACTTTACACTTATTGTATTCAATTAGTTTTTAAAACTTTATAATTTGAGTTGAAACAAGTTATATCTTCAAATTTGAAGTATGTAATCTATTTTATTTTAAAAAACATTAAATATCAGTACTGATTCCTTGTCCAAGAAAAGAAGAAAATTATAAGAGACAGATTTGCAGTGAAACTCTTACCAAAATAAACATGCAATCAATTTTCTTGGGTCCATCGACTCACATAACCTTGATAATCGAACACGGAAAAATACAATAACAACGATGATATTACTCCAAGGGGTAATCATAGTATGATAAATCCCCCTGCTTCGGCAGCATGTAGAAGGTTTTTGGAGGTGCCAAATCCATGTACGAGAATCATAATGAATAAAACCAACACCATATATATAAATCGCTATATCTATATATAAAAATAGTTAATTGTGTCGAATTCATAGTCCTTTAAACATAGAATATATCCCTTAACTCGATGACATACTTTTGTTTTAAAATAAGTTTGAACAACTTTTTAATTCATTTTTTCCTTTTTTAAAAACTATCGATAATATTTGCGAAGAAACTCATCTAAAAATTTTCCTTATTTGGTTTTCTTAAAAATAGCTTAGTATCTTACAAACATTTTAATTAAAGAACTTTTCATCAACGTATTTTATAAATTCACACAATCAGATCTACCTTTACATATATCATTAATAGCTAGAATATAGTAAAGTTCTTATTATATTTAAAAGTTTAAATTACCATTAAAAATGGACATTTTAAAGACATGTTTCTTTACGGGTATTTTCTTATAGATATTTACAGAATGTCTCACATGTTTTAATAATGGTTATAGTAATTTGAGAAATGAGATCAGCAGATAGTCTAGTTCTGATTGGTATCAAAAGTAATTATCTGAACATATATGTATGTCAGCACATGGTCTTAGCTGTTTTGACTGATATTAAAGTAAAAAAGGAGTTAAGGTGCCAATTATTTGAACATATATAGATATCATATTAGCGAAATCTTAATTTATCATTTTGCTGTTCAATAATTGAATTTAATGAGATAATGAGATAGGATAATCATTAATAACGAAATAAACGACCTATATATAAATTAATACTAATTCATAAAACATAAAGCAATACATAAAATAAAAAACTATGAATAATGTATTATTTATTTATACAATATATATATATATATATATTTTTAAAAAATGGTATATTTAAATATTCTTTATTAAATCTTTGTATGCTATTTTGTTATGTTTACATTTTTATTTCTCATTTATATACTATAAAAATTTGTACAGTCTGTGCAATTATTATTTTTTATTTATTGAATGACCTACTTTCTCTTATATTTAAATGTATTATTTATTTTTGTTAAACAATACTTAACACCATATTAATTTTATATAGCTTTAAAATATTCAAAAAAAAATTAATAAATAAAAATAATTAAAGTAATTGATTAGGTAAAGGCAATGAATGTAGGTGTAAATTCGGAAATTCACTATAAAAATATAAAGAAAAATATTAGTGCGCTTGAGATAAGCTCGATATAATTCATAAGATAAAAAATATATGAAAAGAGACTAATCTGTGTGTCACTATTGAATATTTGTAGTAAAAATTCAAATGGATATCACAAATACTACATTAGGAATATGATGACATAGCTCCCATTGCGCCAATATAGAATATATTTACTATTAAACATTTAAATCTAGGTGATAGCATGCAGGGCAATGTTTATAAAATTCAATAAAAATCAAATACAAATTATTTTCTAACTCTGAAAAGTATTTGCTTATAAAATATTTAGACCCAATACGTTATATTGTCAAAATTGCTTATAATATTCCATACGAAATTAATGTACCTTGGAAAATATATACTATACTACCACTATATACACCACTTTATTGTAATTATAATTTATGATTACTGAATGTGGTTTCAACAATACCATTTTTAAGATTTAATATATAAATTAGGTTAGTCTTTTAAATTTACGTGTTGTTTTAACAAAAACAAATTCATTTGTGAGTTTTGTCACTGTAATCAATGTATCTGAGGTATGCGCTTAGAGGAGTCTCCTGTGGAATCAAGCGGAAGAATGTCATAGTAATAACACTTAAGTAATTAACGGACTCTTCTAAAATAATATATTAATTTCTTAGAAGATTGCTTAGGCGTGTGGTTAACCACACGTTGGGTTCGATAGTATTATAATGACGGAATAATGCCTTAAAAATTTTAGTTGTTAGGTAAAGATATATTGAGAGTAATCTCTTAAAGAAAACATCAAACTCTTCTCATTTACTTAAACTTGTGTTATTTTATTTTTTAATAATAAAATTTCACCATAAAATTCCAAGTTTGAACTTACCTGGTACTTATTGGGTTAATAAAAGTAACAACTTAAATTTAATTCAATACTGAAAGGAAAAGTGAAGGCGCAACCACGATTTTTTAGTTGAGGCTAACATTTTAACAATTTAAATTCTTTAAATTTTGATACTAAATAAAACCCAGAAAGTCATAGTTCCTGGTTTTAGATATATCAATGAGCTAGTCTAAGCAGTAAAATAAGCAAGTGTGTTAGAGCAATCAATCCTCCAACGTAAATAGAAACGAAATATCAAAACTTTTTTAAGAAAATATAATTATTAATTTTTTTGTATTAAAATGTCTTTATGATAGTCATTTCAAAATTATATCGAAAAATAATGACAGCAAAAGTTTAACTGTTAATTCATAAGATTATAATCCAGTCAACATTTACATTTTAAGTAATGAAATGGAATACGAACAAATATGACAACTTCCTCTTAAACATATTCTTATATATCAGCCTCCAACCATTTTAATTTAGGTGATTGAGTGTAACACAACTGTTGTAAAAATTATATTAAAATTAAATCAATCTTAGATAGCACACTTTTTCTTTATATACACTTCCAGCGAGTGTGAATTTAAAAGTGCTTGTTGTAGCACATTTATGCTACACCATACAAAAATATTAAAACTATGTGAAATAAATATTAGTCTTCAATTAAAAGGCTTTTAAATCGCATAATTAATTACATAATT
>NC_051847.1:155125859-155127388 GCF_002237135.1 Teleopsis dalmanni | reverse complement strand
CATTAGACCAGTGGTTCCTAACCACGAACTTATAAGCAATATTTTGTTAGTTAAGGCCGTGTGCGAATTCGAGTAAATTGAGGTAAAGTAAATTGAAATTTTCTAGGAATTTTTTGCACTGCAATTATGTAAATATTTATTTATTTATTTATACACTTATTTATTATTTTTGATCAAAAGTTTTTAAATTTATTTTTTTAATTTTTTAAACATCTTACGAACAGAATAGTATTAAAATTTAACAATTAAAAATAAAAATATAATTAATTAATTAATTCAATTATTCTACAGCTGGTTTATGATTTCGTTCTAATATAAACACAGCAAGTAAAATTGTTAATAGAAACTTTCATAGCAAAAGTAACAAAACTCTAGAAATACCATATATTCGAACATAAAAGTCAAGTAAGGCCTTGGATCAGTTGGTTAAGGTGCGCTGATTCTAAGCTTCACATATGGCAGGAAACAAGTTCGATTCCTGGTACTTACAGTCTCAAAAATAATTATTTACGAATAATTAAATACAAGAATTATTTCCAAAACCACTAATGATGGGTATTTGGCAATACTCGAAACAGCTGTACGGGCAGCCAAAAATTCAATTAATTAAAATAATATAAAAAATAAATTTTTGTTGTTGTAGTTCACTACTGTTCGAAAAACACCTCTTTATTAAACATCTTATAAAATTTTCACAATGTTAACACCTGATTTAGCTAATTTTTATCTAATTTACCCTACCCAAAATTTTGGTGAAAACCAACATTTGCTGCCATACCGACACAATTTACTATTTCCCTCAATTTACTATCAATTTACTCGAACTCACACACGTCCTAAATTACCATAAAACTATGCCCTAGGATTGGAAACCAATAATCGTTAAAATATTGGCGAAATAAATAAAAAATATAATACATATAAATTTAAAAATAAATTTAAATAAATAGTTCATTGAACAGGTTTTAGTACAAATATAATCGCAGATCCGATCAGAAATTCCATAGTTCCATAAAAATTTCTATGGTTGTACGATGATGTGCACTTTATCTATTTACTAGCTTTGACCAAATTTCTTTGACATATCGCTTTATATTATTTATTATGTCGGTGATAAACCAACAATATAATATGAACAAGTATTGAGATCTGTTTCAGATCAGGTGAAATTAGTACACAAACATGCTAAATGGTAGTAACTATGTCTGGAGACTAATGTATCCACCTTCCACAGGTTTTTTGTTTCTCTAAATTTACGATGGTCCTTGATGACATTAATTAAACTTAGCAACCAAAACTCTTTCCCAAGAAAGAAATCAATAATGAAATCGAAACGTTCTTTGTAGCGATCAGGAAACTGGGATATCGATAATAATAGCCTATTAAATGTTGAACAAATATTTTAACAAATATTAAATCTGCGTGTGTATACACTTAAATGCAATCAAAATGACTGTGTACTTCTGCTTTGCAAAAACATGTTAAACTGTCTCTAAGCCATCGTCAAATATATCAGCGTACTGCACTGA
>NC_051847.1:155106985-155125759 GCF_002237135.1 Teleopsis dalmanni | reverse complement strand
TATGGTCAGCCAAATTTAAATAAATTGATCAAATTTTTGTTGTTCTTTTTTCATTATTGTTTGCACCCTTTTAGTTTTAGCGACACGTCTTATTCGACAAAAAAACAAACTAATATATTTACTTTCAAAATATATGGATTTCAATTTCGATGAACGCATGAAATAAGTATAGTAATCCTCCCTATAACACGGTATCCTTATAACGCGGTTTCTTATTACACGATTTCAATTCCCCGTATAACACGAGCATTCCCCCATATAACGCGAGGATTTGTACAGTTCATAATTAGATTCGCGTACCTTTACACGTGTGTATACGGAGTTTTCGGGAATACCGCTTTCCTATAACGCGGAACCAATCTACCGCGTTACAGGCGGCATTCCAAAAGTGAATTTTTGATGTAGTTTTTCAATCAATATGATTTACTTTTATTTCTTGAAACACTTTATAAAGTTGAATATTAATATATTATACTCCAACTTCTTATCTTTAATTTTATAATAATATATTATGGTACTTCAGAGAGATCTCACAAAAAATCTGTGAGTCAATACAGTGATTTTTATTGCCCCATCACCAAAATCTTATATGACCTGAATATTTGTTATATTATCCTCGAATCAAAAGTTTACTACATTTAGGTTAATGTTCATTTAATATTCCTCAGAACAATATTTATCTGTATTTATAGTTAAGCAGAAATCATAGCAATCTCCTGGACATTCTCTTCTCTCTTATAGTGACCGCTAGCAAACCAAAACCGAATAGCAAAACAAACTTGACATACGGCATTTATCTTATCCAAAAATTATTTTCAAACAATTTAGAAAAATTTGATTTTCTTCTGCTTTGGTTTCAATTTTCAATTAAAAAAGTCGATAAGACAACTAATCGACAACTGAACTATAATTTAAATGCAATAATTTTGGTTATTTGATATAGTTGCAAATATTCCACAATATAACCAGTGATGATATTGAGGATCAAGTCACAAGAAGCGGACAATCAACAATAATTTGTTTTTATAGAATAATCTCAGTTCAAAGCATTTTGGATATAAAAACTATCCTTATTTGCAGATTTATCTTAATTGTAGATCGGAATACTACTCCGATATGGTACTACTCCGAATGTATATATTCATATAAGACATAATACTACTATCACAAATATTAAATATTGACAGTTGATTTTTAATAAAATTTGATAAGCTATATAAAAGCCTTGTACTTTAACCTTAAACCATATATATATATAATATTTAAGTGCAATGGTGTAAATGAATTATTTATTACATGAATATCCATTTAAGTTTTTCTTCTTAGTCCTACGAAGTCGTTCAAATGTAATATTAGGTCCATTGCTTGTGAGTGTGGATAAATTTATATTCGATTTGCATATTTCTTTGCAATCAAAGACGCTTCGTCCTTAATTTTTGGGATTCGTAGTTCGCTGTTTGTGTAACTGTTCATTGGTAATATATCAAACTGCATTTTCTTGCTATGTAGAGTTTTAATTTGGATTGAAATATTTTGATTATTGCATATTCGAATTGAGGACGCTTTCCTATAGCTATAGTCCATAACTCCAGGTGGGTTTCAATACACTATTATAAATCAAAAGCTTGTTCTCAAATATCAATTTAGTACGACAGAGGAACCAGATCAATTTACTATCAATGTGAATTCCAGAGTATTTTGTTTTTATAGTCTGCGATAGTTACATACAACTGAATGACGCATGTGGACAGCTAAATCGTGTAGTAGTAAATGTGATCTAAAATGACTTCGGTTCATTTCGTTTGATTTGCGAATCTTTCATCCACTATTATCATATCATTATATATACAACATACATCTGTAGTTCTGCAGATGCTTCGCTCAGGCTCTTTTCAATGCATCGAACTGCTATATCATTCGCAAATGTGCCTGTTATACGTTCATTAGTAAGTGGAAGATGTGCTGTATAATTAAAATGAAATGATATTATATTCATACACTTGGGTTAATATAATTGGATGAACCCAAGCTGTTGGAAATTGTAGAAGGTAGAAGGTCTCCTGTATAATTAAAATGAAATAATTTCTTATCTATATGCTGTGCAAAAAAAAAGTAATTAAGTGGAGTTAGAAACCATTAAATATTTTAATTAAATTTTAGTTTTTAATCAATAAGCATAAAAAAATCATAACCCAAAAATTTATATGCACATATATTTTAAATTAATATCTTTAATGGTTGTTATTTTTTTGCATTTTACTCAAATTGAATTGACATAATTCTGTCCACTTCCTTGAAATCAGTGACACATAAAAGACATAATTTTTATGTTCTTTCTAGATTACATTCTTTTTGTTGATTTGAGAAAAATAAATTGCAGTAAATTTTCTTAGTTTCTCATCTTCGACGTCTTGGGTGATCTTGTTATGTGCAGCTTTTTTTACTATTTCTCCTCAATCATCATCAACTATTCATTACAACTGCACACTTGACATTGCCGATATCATTGCAACACCTTTGCGGCAACAGCAATCACCGTATATTTACTATTATTGCCACATAAAAAAACATGGCAGCAACTATAAAGTAAAATAAAACCGTGAAAAAAATTAAAGGAAAAAATAGATTTCACAGAATGTGACAATAACCTTTTGCGCACTCAAAGAAGCGGAAATCGTTGACATGGACCACCGCAGAAAATTTCATTGCTTATTGCTCGATTAGTCGATTCGAGCCGTTGGCACCAATTTCCAACGTTCAGTTACTAATGTTTAATTAAGGTGATTGGTACTGTTCTGCTCTTGATGGTGTTGATTTTATTGTTAGACTTGCAATCACAACTACAGCTATAGCCACTGCCACGGCAACGGCAACAACAGCAATATCAGCAGCAACTGCAACAGTTGAGGCAACATGGAATATGTTAAGTTCACATTTGGTTCTGCAAATGATATCTGACCAAATGCTATAAAATCGACAATCCAAGAAGTCAGCAACTTGTGATTGAACAGAAACTAAAAGAATTTACTCCTTTTGATTAAATAAATAAATAAAATATTATTTGCTTCACACTTTTGCTACATTAATTTTGCTTTACAAAATACTTTTCATTTATATATTTTTTTAAATATAATAGAATAAAAACTTTAATTGATATTGTTAACAAAAGCTAATAGGCTTTAATTCTATTATGTCCAAGCCCATGACTTTAATGAAGATTAATTGCAATCACTACTCTATTTGAAATTGTATTAATTGCATGTTGCTGCAATTGTTGTTGTGATTGTTGTTATTTTGCCTGCAACATTCACTGTACTGTCATCTTCATCTCCTGGATGCATGCATCTTGTGCTTAGCCTCGGTATGGTAATTTTTTTTCTACTCTCTTATTCTACTTGGGACAAAGTTCAACAGACCTCCATGATGCTGGACCAACTTAATTGCATATTTGTTGTAGAAAATAGGGTTTGGCAAATAGACTTAACAACTTTGGTTCTTCTTTGTTGTTGTAGTTGTTATGTATTTATTGCAGCTAAATTGGTTTTCAGTAATAGTTTGGAATTGATTTAGTTGCCATCTCGTTTCATTAGGAAAGCGGCTTGTAGTGTACAGTACTGTATCAGAGTTGTGGAGATTTTAAAATTAAAAAACATAACTTAAAAACTGTTTGGGTTGCTTATACCATATTGTAATAACAAAATATTAGTATATCAATAAGCAAGATTTATAACAACAAAAAGTTTAATAAAATATATTCGAATCCGTTAAAATAGAATGCGAATTTAAGTATCAAATTAAAAGTTACGATAATTGAACGGATTAAAAACTGTATAATAGTTTTTCTGATCCCATATTTCATAGAATAGAATTATTTTTGACACCCTGTAAATCATTATCAAAATCATATTATCAAAACAACCATAACTACAAAATAGATAATAAATAGACTACCAAATAGATCTTATCATTTCTAAAACCAAAGAATCATCTTGTCCTAAATATATAAATATTGAAAAATATTTGGAAATATGTTTAAATTACATATGTCAGGAGCTTATACTTCTTTTAGCAACATTAAAACTAATTCTAAATTAACAATACTAAAAAAAAATAGCTTTTTTTCAGTAAAACAGTCTTCTTCAGGAGTAACACATCTATTTCAACACTTCTTTAATATTTCGTTAACCTTGTTGTGAAACCTTCAGGCGTACAACATCTATAACAATGTTTCTTTAATATTTCAGTGCTGTTAAATGGCATATCTGTGCCCTTATAATCAATTCATTACTAGTCCGTAATAGTCGGTGTTAGGCAGACTGCTGAGTGGAAAGACAATTGAATGTACAATTTATTTAATTCATTCAATTTTGGACTTGTTTTTTCTCAGTATCTTCCTGTACATGTATCAATAATGTCTGATTCGTTATTGATGATTCCTTCTTCTCAAGGTAAAAGTAGCTGACATTTTATTGATTAGGGCTACTTTCACTAAGTCACTGAAAATATATCCATTTTATTGTACTGAAATAGTTCCAAACAGTGTATTATATCGCCAACATTTTCTTGCCATTGATCTCTTTTGAACCAAATCAGTACTCATTTTGAGACCATCAATTGCATTATAAAAGGCTTGTTCAAAATATTTTCTATATTCTGATTATTGATATTTTTACAAAAATCAATTATCTCCTTGATCTTCGCTGCAGGGTTATTCAATATGATTTCAAAGAGATTTTATATATTTTTTAGGGCAACTACCAATTGTCGTCGTTTACTATTATCAGTTTCTATATGGTTGTGTTTTAGCCTAGCAAAGCATTGACGTAGAGTT
The DNA here is from genome assembly GCF_002237135.1 of Teleopsis dalmanni. Classification (NCBI taxonomy): domain Eukaryota; kingdom Metazoa; phylum Arthropoda; class Insecta; order Diptera; family Diopsidae; genus Teleopsis; species Teleopsis dalmanni. The sequence goes on along the minus strand of NC_051847.1, from coordinate 155,120,928 downwards.
ATATTCGGTTAAATGAAGTTACGGTTTTACTTTTTAAGCCATCTATAGAATTGCAATGCATTTTTTCCAATTAAAAAAAAAAACTCTATTGAGACATGAAAGTTAAAATTTTCCATTGTTTTTAAAATTATAAATGATTTATTTACTAAAGGAATTGACTAACTATTATTTATAACTATTATTATCCTGACTATTATTTATTCTATTTATATTTTATACCTAATGTAACTATTTTATCTTAGATGAAAGTGGATTTTTATAAAGCTCTATGTCTATGCCATCTTAAGATGTAACTGCTACTTTTTTTTAATGTATTGTATAAACACATGATTCACATGGCTTAAACATGTTCAACTGAAAAGAATTAGCTATGCTAAAATTCTTCATCACCTCCAACCGTTATTCAGAAATGAAAATCTCAATGCTAAGAGCAGGAAGCTGATATATAACCAAATAATTCGTCTGTCACTTCTATATGGTTGTGTAGCGTTTAGCAAAGCTTTAAACACTACTATTCGCCAGCTAGAAATTGCACAAAGCTAGGCTCTGAGAAGACTTTTCAAAGTACCATGGTACATTAGGACGAATGACATTCTCAGGGACCTCAATATTGATCCCATCAGAAAATACATAAAGATTGAGCCCTAAAATTATTTGCGAAAACTGACAGACTTACCAACACTGGGTTATCAAATCTCAGAATGGTTACAGACTCATCGGGGAGGTATGCAGATCTGAGATGAAGTATTGCTTAGTCTGATGAAGTGATAAACAATAATCCAGTCAAGGCGTAAAGAGATGTTTTGAAAATTCCTCGAGTTAAGAAAGAGTAATAGTGCTCAAGTGCACTGGCTCAAATAGCGTCAACATAATAATAAATGTATATGTAAATATATATGTCGTATAACTTACACTCTCTCCTTCTATTGATATATAATTTAAATCTTGATATAAATCAAACTCTTACAATTTTAATCATCCGACATAGAGAAAAATATTTTATATAAATAAAATGATTCTAATACTAACATTTATAACATTTATTTTATAAATGCAAGTCTTTAAATCTAATTACTTAAATCTTTATTGTCAAGAATATCATTTTTTATATACGAGTATCTATGGCAATCTTAACTTTTCCGATTTTTTAAAACATAATTTTCTTAAGATACGAGATAAATTAATTACTCCGAAACGTACTCTCTCTCATATACTAGAGTACTTATTTCCATTGCAATAATTTTTCCATTTCAAATGGTATGTGAAATGGACACAGCTTCCGGTCGATTAGGGTCGCTTCCACAAATTAGCGATTTTTTGCAAGAAACTAAAACAATGTCAGTTGAGGTCATTTCCTGACTAATTAACTTCAGTGTAGTTGCGAAGGGAAAAATTAACTCTGTTTATGCACTTAAATTAAAAAGATTAAAAAAAGTGTTTTGATTGCAATTTTTATACGTCGTATTGCGTTCATTTTAATTGCGAGTTTCATATGCCATAATTAACAGTTGCTATACATCGCGTTGTGATTTTGACATTTGAAGCGATGACCTCTGACTTTTCTTCGCAAGCTAAGGGAATTATGTTGGCAGTTAAAACTAAATTAAAAGAATAGAGTTGGATTGTCTTAATTGAAACAGTTGGAATTTATTATTATTGTAGAGAATTTTGAACTTTAAACAAAAGCACAGTAATGAGCATAGTAAAGCTTTATAAAAATTTCACAGATGTAATACATTTAATTTGATTTGGATTTGATTTGGTTCACCAATTTTTAATTTTCTTGCCAAATTATTCAAAGTTAAAAAATGTAACTCTGCATCGCAATCGATATTGCCTTTACATTCCGAATGAACTTTGTTGATCCTACAAATATAAGCCCCGGCAATATGCCTACTTCGATTGGCCTGCAGCTAACAATAAAATATTATCACACCTGACTGACACGTTGTTAATTCTCTTAGTTATGTTTGTTTTCAGAGCTGTATATATATAAGGTATGCATATACTTTGAAAAACATATAGGTGTACTTATTTTTTTTTTGTTTGTGTGTTATATTTCAGATTTTTTTATAGCCCAGTACTGTGTTTTTAGTTTACTTAAGGCGCTTGTCACTTGACAGGTAACACAATTCGCCAAACACACAGAGCCATTGCTGTCTTTAGGCCAGAAAATGCCAATTCTCGATATCTTTATTGTTCGATAACCGATAAGGGTCTTGTAATACTTTGCCAAAATGACAATCGAAGTTGATGTAAAATATAGCTCAAGGGTTTTTACGGGAATTTTTCACAAAAAAACAAAAATTAAATATATAAATTAAAATGTTAAGAAAAAAAACCTTTTTAAAAATATTTAATACTTATTTTTGAAAAATTTTTTTATAATTAATTAAAACACAAGGACTTGAATACAAAATAAAAATATTTAATATTAAATTCTATTAAATTCTGGATATATTCTTTGAAAAAATAAATCTGTTCACAAAGTTCATAGATCACTTCGGCGAATAATTGTGTTTAGTGATGAAGCTCATTTCTAGTTAAATGGCCACATCAAAAGGCAAACTTGCCGTATATGGAGAGAAGATAGTCCTCAGGTCGTTAAAGAAACACCATTACATCTATTAAAATTGACTGTTTGGTGTGGTGTACACTCTAGCGGCTTTATCGATCCTTTTTTTTTCGAAATGAGGAAGCAGCTTCCATTACGGCGAATAGCGAGCGCTATCATGCCACGCTGACTGAATTTTTGTTTCTAAAACTTTATCAGTTAAACATCAACGACATTTGGTTCCAATAAGATGGCACAACTTACCATATATCGCCCTTAATAATCGATTTATTGTGGAATCAATTTGGTAACATCGTTATTTCCAGAAGTGTTCATGTTAGTTGGCTTCCTCGTTTATGCGATTTAACGCCTCTCGATATATTTTATGGCACTATATTAAGTCATTGGCTTCTGCCGACCAACAGCTCTTGAAGCATCGGAAGCCAATGTTCATACTACCATTGATCCTATACGACATACGTCCAGATTTATTGCAAAAAATCGTCAAAAATGGAACTGAACATGAACGAGGACTCTGTAACTCTTTGCAGTGACGGAAATTATATTCAATTAATAAATCCCATGAAATTATCTACTAGATAGTAATAAAAAAAATTTCATTCCAACAATATTTCTGACTTGTATTACCATTTTATGTTCTCATGCAACTAAAAATCATGCGACTGTATACCATTGATACAAATACCATATTTAGTTTTTTATTTGTGTAAAGGAAATTTAAAGATATAAAAAAATCGGTAAAGTATGTTCTTAAGCTGACCAAATACCGGGTTAAACCTTATCAAACTTTCAGTTCAAGAATCATGTACAAACAATAAATAATTTTTCCAAAGTCAACGGTCTCTGAATATTTGATGATATCTGAAACAGCTATATAGAGCTATATAGTTGGTCACAGAAATTACTTGATAAAAAATTCCTTTTAGATTTGAAAGTTTCGTATTTCATTATTCGAAATTATATAAATATACTAGGCATTACTGTTTGAAAAACCTTGCAAAACTTCTATTCAAACAGTATTATCTAATTGAATTTGTTATTATAGTCATTCTGCATAATTTTGGAAAGTTACCACTAGATAATCGCTTGAACTGCTAAATAATTATTGACCTTTTTGAACTAAAACATTTGCCTTATTTGTGTAAAGTCAAAAGTCACATAAAATTCCTTGCCTCAGAAAATCTACATTTGAAATTATTAATTTAATAAAATCGTAATAATTTTTTGGTTATACAAATATCTGTGAATTTAAATATTTTTAAAATATTTTTGATTCAAACTAAATTCGAAATTCGTGCAAAATCGACACGGCATAGTGACACAGTTTGGGTGGTCGCAGGGGCATAATTTTTACCTTTTATGTATTTTATTTTGATTTTGACAACGTGATTTTACGAACGGCCAAAAAGTATTTCTTATCGATTTTAATGATACAATAAAAAACCGAAAAACAAAGGAACTACAAAAAAAAAACTGCAAATAATCGATCGTACGTGCAGAACGTCATATGCATTACAAGTAAGCCGCCACCTGTTGTAGACGCTGAGTCCGCCGTTCTAAAATAAACGTTCCTGTGTTCGCCAACGTACACGAAGGAAACGTAACTGCAATAAATTAAATTGTAATACAAAACATTTAAAAATAAAATCAACTAAAAAAATATATAGTTTTGTTAAATATTGGCAGACTTAAATGGTTGCTGGCAAAGGCACAATTGTAACGCCATCAAGTGACGCCATAAGAAATACCAACATCAGCTACATTGGCAGTAGTCCAAAACCTGGCGACATCATCGAAACCATAATTAAGACACCAACTCGCCTAACCATGTCGTAATAATTAAATTCAAAGGATTATTGTCGCACCGTACAAAGATTACTGCTTCGAAATGCATTCATATAGTAAAACACTAAGTGGGCGGGTATTCAAGTGGGTTCATCCATTTATATCATATTTAAGATTTTGCAAATATTGGAGAAGAAATTTTCACCTTCTTTGTATTTATAACTCAATCTAAACTCACTTGCTTTCATTACCAAAGATTTTTATAAAAATTTCACAGCAAAAAAGAACCAATCTCTATCGGAAGAACAAGTAGACTGTTATTGTAAGTTAACAACTACAATTTTGTTAGATCTTAAGTAAAGAGGCTTAAAAGCAAACGGTTTAATCTATGATTGCTAACACACAAAGGCAATGCCAGATCTCATAATACTGTACCTGTTAGAACAAAAACAATGTATTCTATCACAACTACAACATTCGTTAGAAGTTGCTTTATCATATTATTTTTTATTCCAGTCAGTAATCAACGTCCTGTATCAGGGCTGTCCATAACAGTTACGATCGCGGGCCAATACAAGTTATTGTGCGTATTAAAGGGTTGCAGAAGCGAGAAAATACATCCATATTTTTTTTTGGAAAACAATAAAAGTACGGTGATAATGTTAAATTTAGATTCATTTATATATTTATATATTTATTTGAATTCATATTTTTAAGATACCATAAAAGTTAAGTAATGTGATTTTGCCAAAATATATCAAGAGAAAATTTGCGTAATTGTGATAGATTAGAAACTTATCGCGGGCGTGGTTTTGAGCAGCCCTGTCCTATATGTTTCAAAAAGTTTATCAGTTTGAAAAAAATTAATACATAAGTATTTAATTGTTTCTTAAATAAAGAAATTCCTTTGAAGTGGAATTAATATGTTAGTAAGAAGAAGAAAAAGTCGCAGTTTGGGCGGAACTAAATGGTAGAGAAGAGGAAATTTAACACGCTCTTGGTATTAGCAAAAATGTACTCAAAAATTGACTAGATTTTCTTAAAATGTTCAATTTTTATTAAAATCAATTATACAAAATATATTTCATTACGAGGTATGAGACCCAAGTGGTTCAAGTGGTGTACTCATGATCTGTACACCACTGAGGACATATACTTAAAAGTGAGATATGACAGTTTATATGGAATATATGTTTTCTTCTAAATCTGCCATATTTTAATAATATATGTGATATTTTATTCTATTATTCATATATTTATTGTATTTTTATTTAAAACAAATACTTCTGCAAAAGACACGAAACTAAATATTTACTAAGGCTATGCTAGCATTCATTATTTTTATAGAAAAGCTATATATTTTTATATAGAGAATGGTATGACATTTAAACTCATTCGCTGAATTTACCACATGTTTCTCAATTATGAGTACTTAACAAGACATATACTACTTAACATTTAAAATATGACATCTAATTATAGCAAGCAGAAATGTTTATTAATATTAAAAATTATCATAAATTATATTTCATTGTAATTTCTTAATTTGATGAATAAATTTTCTTTAAAATATTTTCAGTTGCACTTTTCAGCTGCACTTTTGTTAAATACTTGTGACAATTTTACGCTTTAGTGACGCAGTTTAATTTTCATATTTAATATTTCATCTTTTTTCGGTGATTATTTTTAGATTTAATCGAATTCATGCAATTTTAACTAAAAATAGCAGAAAATTCTACGAGATTCTGTGTTTATAAATATGCATTTATCATCATCAAACTGAAGAAATACAAGAAAAAATACCAAAATCAATATTTATAAATATTTTTAAAATGGCATGTCTCAGTAAGCTATGAGTAATACTTGTAGTAATAATTATAAACTATTTACTTACTTACAGATACATAGTTACTTCAACATGCAGAACCCACAGATGATGAGTATTTGTCAGCCAAAAATTCAATTAATAAAAAATAATAAAATTGCGTTGTTGCAATTCATTACTGTTTGAAAGACCTCTCAATTGAAAACAAAAGTTTATATTAAGAAAAAAGTTTCTTTCATCAAAATAAACATTAAAAACAATTTAATGATTTTTGAATATACTTTGGTGTGTAACTTATACATGTTTGTAATTTACTTTAATCTGGATACAGATATGTCAATTCCATTTCTACGTTCAATTGAACATTGTAGAAAACGATTATAATCAATAAAATCTTTTAGGAAGATCTTTTAAATTATTTATCATCATCTACAATTCCTATATCTCCCATTGGAGCATAAGTTTTAATAAAAAAACTTTCATTTGGATCTGCTTCTCGCCAGAATTTTTAGCTTATTCCACGTTTTTTTAGACTCCTCGATTGCTCCTCCTCATTTTGTTCTTTTCCATGAGTTTTTAGGACGTCCGCTCTAACGGATATTCACTGCCATTTTTGAAAGTTTATGTTATTGACCATTGGTCCCAATTTACATTTTTCATATAAGTCAGAGTTATTTATGACATCCCCCACCATGAGAATACATCAAACCCATCTGCTGAAAAAACTTTACATTTTTCCTGTTTCCTGTTTCATATCTATGGAACAATACCAAAATGAAGTTTAACTTAAATAGTCACAATTTTGTGAAGAAGTATATTTTTGCTGAGTTCCATATTTGACGCAACTCTACGCATATTACACTATCTAGATAGGTAAAATCTTCGACCTACTTCGATATTTTTCACCCCAGTTGGTTATCCTAAACCAGTTCAAAATAAGGTCTTCGAAGTTCAAAGTTTTTCTCTAAAGAATATTGTTAGTTAGTTTAATATCAATATAAACCATTACAAAATATGGACTTTGGTCTTAGGAATTAGTTCGATATCAACACAATCCATTACATAATATAGTCTTCGAAATTTCGAGTTGTTCTTTAAAGGATATTGTAAATACATATGTTAGCTCAAAATAATCCATAATCCATTACCCAACCGTGCTTTTGAATTTCAAAGTTATTTTTCAAAAGATATTATAGTGATATTAGTTTAATATCAACATAATCCATTAAAATATATAATCTATAAAGTTATAATAAAAATATATTATACTAGTATGTATGGATACCAATAACCATCTCAATCTTAACTTTCGCCAATATGAAAAATTACAATTTAGTTAATTATATCTTGTCACAATATTTTAATAAATATTTTAAAATAATATTTTTCTAATACCACACATTATGTCTTATTAAAATCACAGCTTAATAATAAATTAGAAGCGAAAAAAAAATATTTGTAATTTGGCACCACAAAGCTAAATGTCAAAATTAAGCAATATTAACACTAAAATTGGTCATAATTTTCAAAGCCCTATTTCGATATTTTGACTTTGTGTGGGCTGCCATTTGTGGCTCTTTCCAGTCTACTATAATGGCAAAAATTGGTTTAGTTTTTTTCTCCTTTGTGCCAACGAAAGCGTGCCACAAATTCGTGATAAATTATAAACAAAATAAAAACTATTGAATAAAATTAATAATAATAAAGGAAGTAATAAAGCTCGACGAAGTAAGAGCAAATTATAAGGTTGAACTAAACGATAAAACGATAAAACGATAAACTATGTAACGAAGCATGTCAAATCCGGTGCTATTATCAATGGCAAGTGTCAAAAAATTGTCACGGGTCACGTTGGCGCCGCAGAGAGTACGAAGTACCTTTACGTAGGCCGTACATATAGTATAGTAACTCCGATACATTTTACTTATTTAAACCACATATTGAATTAATCAAAGCAACTGTCCAGCTTAGCTTAGTTACAGATTTAACGAATTTATACTTGTACGCGGTCAGTGCAGAAGTGTAAAGTAAGCGCGAATACGATTGCATCATGAATTTAAAAATAAACTCACTGATCATCTGTGAGTTCGAATGTAAAGTCTTATTTAAATTTTTTATAGTTTTAACAAAATTTATAACATTTTTGTGTTTTGCTGAAGTTAAAGAGCACAACTGCAGTTGGCAATTGGCAATTGTTAATCGGAAATTGACAGTTGGCAGTTGGAAGTTGCTGTTGTGCCTAAGCCAAAGCCTAAGACTAGCTGAAATTTGGTCAACAGCGGCCCACACTTTTCTATATATCAGCGAATATAAAACAGCGGTCGCACTTATGCAGATACATACATATGTGCGTATTTATGAGCTTTCTGCATGATCAACTATCAAAAAACGAATAGTAATAAACGTAACCACAGGGTACCTGTTTTTTGGTTCATTGTAAAATTTAGTAGTAAGCAACTCAACCCACACAATTCACAGCCAAAACAAAAACAAAAACAAAAACCACAACTTTCAACTAGGTTTTCATATTAAAAGTAGTGGATTTTCTTAGAAAAACCACATAGAGTAGCGCAACATTTGGCGCTGATGTTGTATGATTTTATATATCTTTTTTAATTTGTTGTTTTTTTTATTTCTGTTGATATCTGTTTTTATCACAATTTGCATAAAACATTGAAAACGTCAGGCGTTGTGCGTAACACGTACGATCTCTAATCGCAGCTTAGATACAATATGTCGAGCGCTCAACAGAATTTCAAAATCAAGCATCTCGGCTTCATTCATAAATTCAGAAACGTTGCACCTTTCAATTCACAAAAAAAAATGGATTTTTTCAAAACTCCACAAAAAAACCTATTCATTCAGTTTATTATTTGCGGTGTACGTATTTTTCCATTCATTGATTTTTAATTTTGACTTAAAGGTTAAGCTACTGTGATTATTAAATTTGATTACTTGTTTTAGTTTTTCTGCTTGTTCTCTGACACCTACATCTGTGATTATTTTCCACAATTTCGGTTTATTGTTGCCGCTCGTTGGATTGTAGATCATGAGCAAGTTCAGATTTTATCTTCGTAGTCGCGTGCCGCGATGCATGTTGAGGTTGCCGGCCCCATGTTGGCGTTGATCTTTTTTAGAATGTTTATTGTACTAAAATAAAAACAGCAAATTAAATAAATTAATACAAAACATATTAATTACATTCATTAACTACGCTAAGTTAATTTGTTTAAACGTACATAGCAAAATTACTTGTAATGCAAGCAATTGTCTGCTGATCATGTTTGATATATAGCCATATAAATATATCAACAGAATAAACACATTGATCATGTTTAATATATAGCAGCAGAATACAGTACATTCTACATATATATTTAATATATATATATACGTATAAATATATCAACAGAATAAACAGAACTGCAGATCATATATGATGTATAACAGTAGATTATTGTACATTCTAAGCAGATCATGTTTGATATATACCAGCAAAATATAGTACATTCAACATATGTAAATATATATACAGAATAAAATATGTATATACAAATAGGTGGTTGAAAATAATTTCAAGGTAAAATATTTTTTTAAATCTTAAAAGTTTGAATGAACTTCAAAGCAGACTTTTGTAATTAACGAAATCATGAAGTTAGTACAATTAAAATTTTGAGAAAGATAACAGAATAATATAAGGTTAATAAGAAACCAGGTGTAAATTTACTAACACTTTTATTTTCTGTCATTCAGATATATTTAAATAAAGTGCATATCGTCACTACCAACATCGAATAGTTTTACAGGTAATCTTCAGTCTTAGTTGATTTTTAGTTAAGCTGATTAGGTTCTTTGAGATTTCCTTATAGCATTCTCTAACTCACAACTTTTGCAAATCATATTTCAATCCTTCACATGTTTCAGCGATCCTGGATATGTTTATGATTTCAAAAACACCAATGTAATCGGCTATAGCTATGTTAACTTGAAATTACTAGCGGTTATGGCATGAGCCAAAGTAATATACAGATGTGTAAGACATTCAAGGCGTAATAACAGTTAAATTACTGTCACCGGTTTTTCGGGATCCATACCATAGTATGGATCCAAAAAGTTATAGTAACCAATGTAACCAATTGATGTACAGTTGATATGTAACCAATTGAATGTTCACAAGTTATATTATTAAGATTAATGATATTCTAAGTGTACTACAGCAGATTATTACAGAAATCAACTTCAACAAGTTGTAACCATATCAGCGGGTATCTTTCTACCACGCATAACTTATAACTATTTTTGAATATTATACCTTGCAATATTCTCACATGAAACAAAATAAAACTATAATAAAACTAGAGCCATGTTATTGCATTTAAGTAGGTCAACAGATTTTTCGTCCTTCCCGCACAATCAAATGAACTGGTAAAAATTACTTCCCTAAAACTGTTAGTCGAAGCTAGACAATTACATAGAAAATATATGCAACGTTAATACGATAAGATGGATTGTTATCTCTGGTCTAAGTTTAAACGGTATCATTCCATTGCGAGAAATGTGATTTAAGAAAGCGAATAATTGCTAGTTATGGGTTGCACAAAGATATCTATTATATGCTTACAGCTTGTGGAAGTGATTTTTTTATTAACTTTTTGTAGTACCTCAGGAATATCTTCAATCTTAATAATATGGGCTACAACATGTTGATATGCAATTTTTTGGTTACATATAAAACACCAGAAAAATCGATGACAGTAATTTAACTGCTATAGCAGTTAAAGCAGTACAATTTTTAAACTTGAATCTTATATTTGGTAATTGAATCTATTATTCTGATATCAGTAATTTAAAAGCAAAAGAATTAATAATTTTATATTAAAAGTTATTTCAAATTAAAAAATATTTCTAATAAAAATGATGTCAGTCCTATGTAGAGTAATAAATGAATAAAATTTTCACAATTCAAAATTTTCATAATTTTTAATAAAGTGAATTTTTAAACTATCCATACACCTGCTTTAGCAATCTCCAAATATCCATTATCAAAGGTCTTTGGAAACATCTATTGCAAATGCCAGGAATCGAAACATTTTGTACATGTTTTCTTTAAATTTTTCAGTATCTGATATTGATCACATTTTCAGTAGTTTTAATATTAACCATCTATTATAAAATAGATGCATTCAGCCGTTCTGTAGAGTGGCAAATAACGACAAGTCTCTTGTTAAAGTCTCTTCTTAACGTATTGGTATCACTGCTACAATCTACCAAATATTGTTTCATAATAAATAAGTATTAAAAATTTCCGAAAAATTCAAGATACAATGCATTTTATATAAATTTAAATATTTATTAAAAAATTACTAATTAAAATGAAATAGTGTTAAAAGAAATGTTAACATCTGCAGTTAAAAATTCAATCTACTTATTTTTTAGAATTTCTTCATAAAGTAAAGTTGTTTTGTATTTTTAGGATTTTAGCTTTTATTTCGAACGTTTTATTTTAAAATATTTCTATACATATTTCGGTAAATTTGCTTTGCCTTCATCAGGATGATTCCTAATATTATAATAATTTCTTCATGGATTTTTAAAAAACTTTTTGTGTTTTTCGAATATTTATTTTTCACAGCTTTTATCTATTTTTAAAAATTATCTTTTTCACAATTTTTGAATTGATTTTATAAAAATTTTTATTTACAAACAATTCGACAGATGACTGGAATAATCCTTAAAATTTTCTACGAAGGTTTACATCGCCGATTACTTTGGTAACATTTTTTCTGCAGTCCTCTACATAATTACACACTTCATATCTAGACTATTAGGACCAGAAAGTAGTATTGCTGGTTTTCATATTAATAAGAAACTTTAGCAAAAGACTTGTTCTTTTTTGCATTACTTCGGAACAACGAAATACACCAAATAATAATATAAGAAAATCTTTGAGATTCAACTCCTCGGAACATGCCAAATAGAGTACACATTTGTTTAATGTTTATTTCTAGGAAAAATAATTGGCAAACCATTTTTCTGATTATACAATATAAATAATTATATGCATTATATAGTAAACAAAATTTATTACACTAATTTGAATTCTAATTAATGGTACTCAACTTAATAGTTAGTATATGGACTATTTTTGAAACTACTACAATATTAAGAATCATATTGTCACTAATACTAACGATATACAGATATGTGTTTTATTTAAGTAATTATTTTAATATTCGAATAAATCGTTTATCTAAACTACTTTAAAAAAACTAATAAAATTTATATCTATACACTTAAATCAACTTGTTTGATATCTGTTTGCCTTATAAGTTCCGTTGAAATTTGTATCTAATTATGGCAGCCATTTTAACCTATTTAACGATTATTTTTTATCCGCAACAACCAATCAAACGTTGTGCAAAGCTTGGCAATCAAACAAAACAACAAAGTAGAGAGATTTGCCAATCAACATTTGACATTAAAACGCTTCACACAAACTACGAACGACAAACACTGAGGCAATTACATTGAAAATATACACAAAAACAATTAAGAAATACGAAATTTATAGGATGGATGGCAACACAATGAGAGAGCGGGAAAAGTTACTGGCTGTAATACGACTTAAGGTCTACCAACTCTAAGCGGTTCATTCAGTAGTTCTAAAAATGGTAAAAAGTAAGTGGGCAGCATTAGTTCGCCTCCTCAAAAATAGTCATAACAACAAATCCAACAACAACCTCAACGGCAGTAGTAAATATTTAACTTTTGCCATAAAGCAGTATATGACACGTTCACATCTCACAAAACCAAAGCAAAAAAAAAAAAAAAAAACAAAATGTAAATAGAATAAAAAAATTAAATTAAATAAAATAAAATAAAAATTATTTTTCAAAGGCAAAACGACAAAAAAATCGAGTTTAATTTTTGTTACCTTATTTAGTAACAAAACTTATGATATCTGTGCCATGCAACCCACAGACTCTACTTAAAAGTAAAAATCACATAAAATGTAAAGCATGAAACGGAAAGAAAACCGAAATCCCCTCTAAGAGACCTCAGCAAACGAAATTTCAAAAAATGGCTTTAAACTGGGAACTTCTTTCTGCCGCCATAAAGTGCCACTAAAGTTGAGCCATGCTTGACATTTCATTTCAAAATGTCAGCGCAGACATTTTATTCCATTCAAATACATACTTACGGATATCTTTTGATATGTGCAGATACATTTAAATATATAACAGTTTTTTCTTATTTTTTATTTAATTTTTTTAATTTCGAGTACACGTCGCCTTATTCAGACTCATTGGTTTTGTTGGAGTAGTCAGTAGTCATAGTCAAAAGAAATTATGATTTGTTGACGAAGTGTTGCTTTGTTGTTCAAATTTTGATATAAGTTTCTGCGTCAAAATCTTCAGAAAACTACTTCGTTTTGTGAAATAAAAATTTTTATCTGATTATTTTTTATTACGAAACAATTCGTTATGATTTATTTTAAATTTTTCGTGTCTCCTTAAGATCTTATCTGATTTTTGTATTAAAGTCAGAAGTACTTAAATGCTCAATTTTAAGTATGCCACCGTTTTGTTGAAAGTGCAATAAATGTCATAAAAGCGTAAATTATACAACAAAGCAATTGTAAATAAACTGCAAACAAGACAATTTAATGCTCTTTGAAGTAAATGTAAGACTTACAATTATTACTTTTACAACCTTGTACAGATTTTGACACCTTATCCGTATCTTACTAATATATTT
>NC_051847.1:155055993-155106885 GCF_002237135.1 Teleopsis dalmanni | reverse complement strand
AATCCGAAACGTGGACCTGCGGGAATATATGAAACACCAAAAAATTATTTCAAAATAATTCCTCGCTTTTTCGAATTACTTCTGTCAAAGTATATTGCTTCCACTAATACAGGGTCAAACTCCACACTAATATGATATACCTACCTATAGTTATAACTACATAGTACTCAGATATAAGAGTATATACTTCTTTCAAGGTTATAGTTATTTATCAAACCAAATGACTGATAAAAAGTCATTTTTATTTGTTGAGATTTCGATTTTCCGGGCACTCAAGTAACTAGTTAGTGGTCTTCGTTTAAAAATCACTAAAACCTGATATCTAAAAACTAAATTCTACTCATACATTATATAGCCTAGTGATAAAAGTTACTCAAAATACTAAAATCTATTGTTAAATAGATGAGGCCAAAAAATCGGGGTCGTGTCAAAATCGAGGACATTCAACATTGCTCTTGTGATAATCTGTGGTAATTAAGCATCTGGGACTTCTATGGTTAGCTTAAAATTATACACCTCTTTTAGTACAGATTCAGGCGATTATCTTCTTTAAAAACAGTATGGATAAGAATTTTAAATGGTTTATTATCATGTTTTTATATAAGCATCAAGAAAAATGTTTTCTCTTTACTCACAGCCAGAAAAGTTAGCGAAAACCACTGCCAGATATAAAATAAGTTATTAAATATTATACATTAGTATATACTGGTATTATATATTATATAATATATTATATTTAGTGAATATTTTTATTTGAATTAGGCTCCGAAACTTATTCTTGAAAAATCATTATGGAGTCTTAAATAGGGAGCCAATCTCAAAACCAATATATGGAAGTATCAGTTGACTTCGAATATTTGTTTTAATTCAGAAAACTGAAATATATATCTTTTAAAAACTATTATGTTAATTTTTGACTTCTCATTGAAAAGGGTTGTATCTATCTCCATTCATAAGCAGACTGTCTTCGATATTTTTCAAAAACTTTAATGCTCTTCAGTTTTTAAATTTTTGAAATTTTTTAATACTTTAATTATATGAGAATATTATTATAGTTTGACTAGATTGATTTCAAAAATCAATTCGATATTTTAAATATAGATATTATGGTCCTTTGACTAGTTTTATGGTGATAAAATCGGTTAAACGTTAAAGAAAATGTTTTGAACTACTTATAATAATTAAGTAAGTAATAATAAAATAATTAATTACGTAATAATTAAAATAAATTTTATATTTATATTGCGTGTATCATGCATATTATTTTAAAATTAAATTCAAAAATGTCCTTATATAGCTATTCTATTGACTATTAATATATCCAACAAAATTTGAGTTTTTGAACATTTTCAGTAAATATATTTAAAGTCAATGATCCGAAAATGTCAGCTGTTATTAAAAAAAATTGACATACCACTAATTTAAGCACTTGAACTATTTATAATTATATTAATAAATAATGAAGCTAACTCTAACTTAACCATTACTTTTTATAAAATTTAACAAAAAATAATTTAATTTTTTTTATTATTTTTAGATATATGTCCCCAATCAATCAACTTTAATTAAAGTGTTTCAAGACTGAATTTATGTGATTTAAAATAAAACAAAATTAACAAAGAGAAATATTTAAATTAGTGAAGCTAAATTTAAAAAATAAAAAAAAATAATAATAATTATTATGCAAATCAAAATTGCTACTCTAAAATTAGTTTAATTTTTGAATATCCAAGATAAAATCATCAACCTCAAATGGAGTGCAAATTTTTCAAATTAATTAATTTTTCAGTTTATATTTTCATTTTGTTTTATTACAATTTCTTTTTAAATTATTATTTTATTTTTGCTTCAATTTTGTTTGTGTTTAATTGTGCGCGTAAAAATGTTGTTAGCAATGCGTCGTGAAAGTGAGCATCATACAGCAGCAGCAGCAACAGCATCGAACACAACCTCAGCAACAGATACGAACGGCTTAGCGCCCAATTTGAACGCTTCAAATCAATACGCAAATAATTTAGGCATTACGGCAAATCTAAACGGTGGAGCACAGCAAGACTCTTTGAATACACCTTCGACGCCTTTACTGAATTTGGGACGTAGTCCTCTGCAATTTCCACCACCACCGCCACCACCGATTTCTGTGCAAACCGCAGCAACACAATTTGGATTTTACACACCAAACGCAACGGGTGCCACTTATTTGCATCACTACACGCATCCAACAACAACACAAGCGGCTATAACCAGCTCCGTTGGTGGTGCAATCGTTACTGGTAATGGTGGCACTGTTGCCAATATCAATCGTTCTGGTTCTACACCTGCTGTAGAACTTGATGAATACGTTGATATCTTGCAAGTGCAACAATTGCTTTTAGACTCATCATCTTCTGCGAATCAGCAGACTATAGCTACTGCTAATAATTGTAATAGTAGTAGTTCCATTCCTGCAAATACTGCACAACAACAAACTCTCCCAAAACCCAGACCCAGGTTAAATCTGCAGAAAGCAACTGAGTACGCTGCACAAGTACAAGGTAATTATGCTGGTGTTTTAATATATAATAAATTCAAAACGACATTATTTTCTAATATATAATATAGTTATAAGTTTGACCGATATGAACACCACAAAAGATCTTGAAATTATATATATATGTTAAGCCTTGATTTAAAAAGTGAGAATATAATCATTTATACTGATCATTATTACCTACAATTAGCTACGTTTTCTCAGCAGGGCAGTACTGAGATTGCTGGTGGTGTACCTTATCAGATACATTGGTCTGCACTACTATTTAATTAAGATAAAGCTACCTGATTGATTACTTGATCTAATTACCTGTCTATTTATTTTTTAATATTGTCGTTTTGATATTTACATTTTTTATAAAATGATAAAGTATTCTGTTGTAGATGTTGCTAGAAATATTTGATACTATATTTGAATACTAGAATTGAATAAGTATACAGATAAATCTGTATATTAAATTCCTTCAAGAGTTCTTGGTTATTTGAAAGATAACCAAGACTTTTTATTTAAGTGAACTTGATAAATTTAAAAATAGATACGTATTTATAAACGATACTTATATTATATTGCAATATAATCTAATTAATTGAATGAAGGTGCACAATTTCAGATTAGAGATAGGATTAGAGATAGTTTTTTAGATTGTGTAATGAATCTTTCTCTGAGGTTTGTTTAGAGCTGGGATTTACTCAGCCGTCATCAAGGTCGATCATTTACATAAAGCACTACAATGATATTCAGTTTTGACATTTTTGAATTAAGTTTGGTCATTAACAAATCTAATATAAACAAATTTTCATTTCAGTCAGTAAGTTTTAATATTTTTTTATAGCATAATTTTAGTACATTTAAAGAAATTATGAATATTGTTAAAAAAATTTTAAGATTGAATTCAAATGATTTACGGAGTTAACTTTTTACTGCACTCAGTTGAAAGCATTCCCAGACTAACTTTGATTGAAATGAAGAGTTTGCTAAAGATGTTACAGCTGCCTGGCTGTCCGGAAGAATGCATATTTTGATAACTCGAGTGCCCCTGTGTAGGCATTATCAGCACATTACTCTAAAGCATTAACTTCTGCCTGCAAAATAGAAACCGTTTTTGCTTCTACATTTCCTGCTCCTGCTCCTGCGCTGCCATCTCCCCATTTTAGACTCATCAGTATACCATAAGTGTGAGCCCTGTTTTGAGATAATTTCGTTTCCCCCCATTGATTAGTCACTGATGACCACTTCGAATTGTTTAGGAAAAACTAGGCAATTCTATTCATCATATTCAGAATCTTTACGTACACTGCTAGATTACCCTATTTAAGATTATATAGATAAGGAGCACTTAGCATTGGCATTGGTCACAGATCTTTTAACCATAACAATATCTGTGTTTCCACTTAGACACTTACTATGTTTGTACTAAGAGTTATCCAACCTCTTTATCATATTTTAATATGGATTTTATATAACTTCTGTATACATAAAAAAGGACAAATCATGCTACAAATAATGCCTCTACAAACAGTATTTTCAATAATAGTATTGAAATTTAAGCTGGTTTATGATTTGGTTCTAATGTATATACAGCAAGTAAATTTGTTAAAAAAACAACAAAAAAAAACAAAAAAAAAACTTTCATGCTAAAGTTTTTTTGGTTTTTTGAAATGATCTCTTTATAACTTCTGTATGAAAAAAGATTGATGAATATATACAATAATCTAAACACAACATTAAAAACTAGTATATAGGTAAACATTTTTAATGTCAAAACTTATAGTCCTATAGATAATTATTTCTCACAAAATTTCCCAAAACGACCGACAGGATCGAACTTTTTAATCCTTTTCTTTTCTAAATAGTTTAGTAATACAATTGGATAATAGTAATAGTAGATAAATAATAGTATAGTAAAAGTAATAGTCACTTTTTATATGCATTTATCTTAAAATTTATAAAGTTGAACTAATAAAATTAATTTTATTTTTAATTTGCAGCTGACTCACCCTCTTCACGTCGTATGCTCCTTGATTATCCTAGTCCATATTTGTACGGAAATCATTATCATTCATCGCCAAGTGAGGATCTAGTTGCCTTGTGGTTTGGCAGCAATGGCTCAGGTGAGTTTAAGACACCATGCAGTTTTTTCCAAAACTTGTTCAGCAATATGCTAAAATATAACACAATATAATTAATTTAAAAATATAAAATTATTATCATATTACAATTGCAAATAATGTATCATGTATAAGTTTAAAAATATAGTATATATATTAAAAAATAAAATTGATTAGAATGATTAGCCACAAAGCACTGGCATATGCCGTCTAGACGCTAATAAAAATGTGCATAAATATAAATTAAAAATCTAGTAAATTATATAAATCAACGCAAACAGAATGTCATAATAAATACTAAAAACATTTCAAACACCGCGCTATAAAAAGTGGATTCTGGCTGTTATTATCAGCTACACTCAGTATTTTCAGAAATTTTATAAAAATGTCTCTAATTGAATGCAACAAGACCGTGCAAGATAAAGTCCACAGAACGCTCGGATTAATTAATAATTATGGCAAATAAAGTGTGAATGTTGATTACAGCAAACGCCACTTAATCAAAATACTGGCTTTTAATAAAAACTTTATACTAAATTAAATTATATATTAATTTAATAACAAAAAACCTGGGCGATAAATTGCAGCGAATCTGTCTCGGTTTTCCTTTTTATCTACCAAAACTCCACTTGCACAATCGACAATAATCGACAGTCAATCGAACCCAAAAATGACCAGTCCACTTAAGTTTGCGCGGATTTGGTAAACAAGAATCCGAATTAAAAATGAATAATTTTCAGTTTTTATTTACATCATTTTTACAAGATCCTACTTAAAACTAAAATTAAAACACACAGTCTGAGTAGGCAAAACCAAAAGTTTGCCGAATTATCGGAGACTATAAATCGTTTGAGATCAGGTCCATTTTGTGCGTATGTCGTATAATTATCTTGAGTAATTTAAGGAGACACATTTTAATTTACTGATTTATCAATTGAAAGCCTTCATAAATTTTATTTAATTTTTATGTATTTTAAATTAAATAAAATTTAAAGTAAATAAGTATCTAATTTTTATGGTCACTTATCGAATTCGTAGGCAACATTTAATTGAGTTTTGCGTAATTTCGCTAATAAATTGTTCACATGCTTCACACTCCCCAGGCGACCAAGTCTGAAATTCGATATTTGTAATTTTCCAAAATTGAAAAAAAAAGGATTTCAATAAATTAATTATGTATATTTCTTTACTGTTTCTAGTTGTAATAAATCTAATCGATTTAGAAAACAAACTATATATTTTATTTTTATATTATAATCGTTAAATCTAAAGATAGTTACTTAGTAAGTTGTGGTGAAGGAAAGAATGAATCCCCCTCACTTAGCTAAGAAAGACGTTCTAAATCCACAAATCCTCGTAATAAGGGGTAGAAAAGAAGAGATTAAACTAGAACCAGCCACAGGCATTAGTAAAAGCAATAGTCTAGCCAATGCTAATGTTGGAGATATCGTCGAATGTATTAATGAAGGGGGCCGCCAGAAACTTAAGCCTACTTCTAGCCAATTCTGGACATGACATAGCAGATGTTCTAGTGTTCTTTCTTCGAGAGCTGGTAGACACTACAGTGTAGGCCAAACTTAGCTCCTTGATGTTCTAAGGTCCACTGCCCTGTAAAGACAGAAGGAGCTGAAGATATATATCATAATTTAATTTTTTATATATGAAACACTAAAACAACTGTCTTGGCAACAACTAATTTCGTTTATGAAAATTTGTTTGAATCCAATTCTTTATTCTTATTATTCCCATATTCACATTGCAGTAAATAAGCATAGCACTTGCAGTTTAAACAAAATTATATACTAACTATAAACTAAATAAATAAAAATTCGAATACTTCCTAAGATCAGTGATAATGAGTAGTTAGCAATACTCAAAACAGTGTTATATGGTCAGCCAAATTTAAATAAATTGATCAAATTTTTGTTGTTCTTTTTTCATTATTGTTTGCACCCTTTTAGTTTTCTTTTCGCAATAAGCGACACGTCTTATTCGACAAAAAAACAAACTAATATATTTACTTTCAAAATATATGGATTTCAATTTCGATGAACGCATGAAATAAGTATAGTAATCCTCCCTATAACGCGGTATCCTTATAACGCGGTTTCTTATTACACGATTTCAATTCCCCGTATAACACGAGCATTCCCCCATGTAACGCAATGATTTGTACAGTTCATAATTAGCTTCGCGTACCCTTACATGTATGTATACGGAGTTTTCGGGAATACCGCTTTCCTATAACGCGGAACCAATTTACCGCGTTATAGGCGGCATTCCAAAAGTGAATTTTTGATGTACTTTTTCAATCGATATGATTTACTTTTATTACTTGAAGCACTTTATAAAGTTGAATAATAAGTTATAAAATACTATACTTCAACTTCTTATCTTTCATTTTATAATAATAGGTATACTATGTTACTTCAGAGAGATCTTACAAAAAATCTGTGAGTCAATACAGTGATTTTTATTGCCCCATCACCAGATTCTTATATGCCCTGAATATTTGTTCTACTATCCTCGAATCAAAAGTTTACTACATTTAGGTTAGTGTTCACTTAATATTCTTCAGACCTATATTTATCTGTATTTATAGTTAAGCAGAAATCATAGCAATCTCCTGGACATTCCCTTCTCTCTTATAGTGACCGCTAGCAAGCCAAAACCGAATAGCAAAACAGATTTGACGTATGGCAATTATCTTATCCAAAAATTATTTTCAAACAATTTAGAAAAATTTGATTTTCCTCTGCTTTGGTTTCAATTTTCAATTAAAAAAGTCGATAAGACAAGTAATCGGCAACTGAACTATAATTTAAACGCAATAATTTTGGTTATTTGATATAGTTGCAAATATTCCACAATATAACCTGTGATGACATTGAGGATCAAGTCACAAGAAGCGGACAATCAACAATAATTTGCTTTTATAGAATAATCTCAATTCAAAGCATTTTGGATATAAAAACTATCCTTATTTGCAGATTTATCTTAATTGTAGATCGGAATACTACTCCGATGTGGTACTACTTCGAAAGTATATATTCGTATAAGACATAATAGTACTATCACAAATATTAAATATTGACAGTTGATTTCTAATAAAATTTAATAAGCTATATAAAAGCCTTGTACTTTAACCTTAAACCATATATATATATATAATATTTAAGTGCAATGGTGTGAATTAATTATTTATTACATGAATATCCATTTAAGTTTTTCTTCTTAGTCCTACGAAGTCGTTCAAATGTAATATTAGGTCCATAGCTTGTGGGTGTGGATAAATTTATATTCGATTTGCATATTTCTTTGCAATCAAAGGCGCTTCGTCCTTAATTTTTGGGATTCGTAGCTCGCTGTTTGTGTAACTGTTCATTGGTAATATATCAAACTGCATTTTCTTACTATGTAGGATTTTAATTTTGATTGAAATATTTTGATGATTGCGTATTCGAATTGAGCACGCTTTCCTATAGCTCCAGATGGGTTTCAATACACTATTATAAATCAAGAGCTTGTTCTTAAACATTAATTTAGTATTACGACAGAGGAACCAAAATAAATTTCGTAATTCGGGCTCCAAAAAAGCGCTTTTGTTGAGAATGTTAATTCTCCAGATCAATTTACTATCAATGTGAATTCCAGAGTATGCATACAACTGAACTGAATGACACATGTGAACAGCTTAATCGTCTAGCAGTAAATGTGATCTAAAGGGACTTCGGTTCATTTCGTTTAATTTGCGAGTCTTTCATCCACTATTATCATATTATTATATATACAACATAGTTCTGCAGATGTCTTGCTCAGGCTCTTTTCAACGCATAGAACTGCTATATCATTCGCAAATGTGCCTGTTAAAATGAAATGATATTATATTTATACACTTGGGTTCATATAATTGGATGAACCCAAGCTGTTGGAAACTGTTGTATCATTCTTATATGTACTTATTATGTTATACGCCTTATTATGTTATACGTTAGTAGAAGGTCTCCTATATAATTAAAATGAAATAATTTCTTATCTATATGCTGTGCAAAAAAAAAGTAATTAAGTGGAGTTAAAAACCATTAAATATTTTTATTAAATTGTAGTTTTTAATCTATAAGCATGAAAAAATCATAACCCAAAAATTTATATGCACATATATTTTAAATTAATATCTTTGTTGGTTGTTATTTTTTTGCATTTTACTCAAATTGAATTGACATAATTCTGTCCACTTCCTTTAAATCAGTGACACATAAAAGACATAATTTTTATGTTCTTTCTAGATTACATTCTTTTTGTTGATTTGAGAAAAATAAATTGCAGTAAATTTTCTTAGTTTCTCATCTTCGACGTCTTGGGTGATCTTGTTATGTGCAGCTTTTTTTACTATTTCTCCTCAATCATCATCAACTATTCATTACAACTGCACACTTGACATTGCCGATATCATTGCAACACCTTTGCGGCAACAGCAATCACCGTATATTTACTATTATTGCCACATAAAAAAACATGGCAGCAACTATAAAGTAAAATAAAACCGTGAAAAAATTAAAGGAAAAAATAGATTTCACAGAATGTGACAATAACCTTTTGCGCACTCAAAGAAGCGGAAATCGTTGACATGGACCACCGCAGAAAATTTCATTGCTTATTGCTCGATTAGTCGATTCGAGCCGTTGGCACCAATTTCCAACGTTCAGTTACTAATGTTTAATTAAGGTGATTGGTACTGTTCTGCTCTTGATGGTGTTGATTTTATTGTTAGACTTGCAATCACAACTACAGCTATAGCCACGGCCACGGCAACAACAGCAGCAACAGCAGCAACAGCAATATCAGCAGCAACTGCAACAGTTGAGGCAACATGGAATATGTTAAGTTCACATTTGGTTCTGCAAATGTTATCTGACCAAATGCTATAAAAGCGACAATCCAAGCAGTCAGCAACTTGTGATTGAACAGAAATTAAAAGAATTTACTCCTTTTGATTAAATAAATAAATAAAATATTATTTGCTCCACACTCTTGCTACATTAATTTTGCTTTACAAAATACTTTTCATTTATATATTTTTTTAAATATAATAGAATAAAAACTTTAATTGATATTGTTAACAAAAGCTAATAGGCTTTAATTCTATTATGTCCAAGCCCATGACTTTAATGAAGATTAATTGCAATCACTACTCTATTTGAAATTGTATTAATTGCATGTTGCTACAATTGTTGTTGTGATTGTTGTTATTTTGCCTGCAACATTCACTGTACTGTCATCTTCATCTCCTGGATGCATGCATCTTGTGCTTAGCCTCGGTATGGTAATTTTTTTTCTACTCTCTTATTCTACTTGGGACAAAGTTCAACAGACCTCCATGATGCTGGACCAACTTAATTGCATATTTGTTGTAGAAAATAGGGTTTGGCAAATAGACTTAACAACTTTGGTTCTTCTTTGTTGTTGTAGTTGTTATGTATTTATTGCAGCTAAATTGGTTTTCAGTAATAGTTTGGAATTGATTTAGTTGCCATCTCGTTTCATTAGGAAAGCGGCTTGTAGTGTACAGTACTGTATCACAGTTGTGGAGATTTTAAAATTAAAAAACATAACTTAAAAACTGTTTGGGTTGCTTATATAATAACAAAGTATTAGTATATCAATAAGCAAGATTTATAAGTATCAAATTAAAAGTTACGAGAATTGAATGGGTTAAAAACTGTATAATAGTTTTTCTGATCCCATATTTCATAGAGTAGAATTATTTTTAACATCCTGTAAATCATTATCAAAATCATATTATCAAAACAACCATAACTACAAAATAGATAATAAATAGACTACCAAATAGATCTCATCATTTCTAAAACCAAAGAATCATCTTGACCTAAATATATAAATATTGAAAAATATTTGAAAATATGTTTAAATTACATATGTCAGGAGCTTATACTTTTTTTAGCAACATTATAACTAATTCTAAATTAACAATACTAAAAAAAATTGGCTTTTTTCAGTAAAACAGTCTTCTTCAGGAGTAACACATCTATTTCAACACTTCTTTAATATTTCGTTAACCTTGTTGTGAAACCTTCAGGCGTACAACATCTATAACAATGTTTCTTTAATATTTCGGTGCTGTTAAATGGCATATCTGTGCCCTTATAATCAATTCATTACTAGTCCGTAATAGTCGGTGTTAGGCAGACTGCTGAGTGGAAAGACAATTGAATGTACAATTTATTTAATTCATTCAATTTTGGACTCGTTTTTTCTCAGTATCTTCCTGTACATGTATCAATAATGTCTGATTCGTTATTAATAATTCCTTCTTCTCAAGGTAAAAGTAGCTGACATTTTATTGATTAGGGCTACTTTCATTAAGTCACTGATATGGCTCTGTGTGGAGCGATAAATCAATTCAGTGTTTATGTATCCATTTTATTGTACTGAAATAGTTCCAAACAGTGTATAATATCGCCAACATTTTCTTGTCATTGATCTCTTTTGAGCCAAATCAGTATTCATTTCGAGACCATCAATTGCACTATAAAAGGCTTGTTCAAAATATTTTCTATATTCTGATTTTTGATACTTTTACAAAAATCAATTATCTCCTTGATCTTCGCTGCAGGGTTATTCAATATGATTTCAAAGAGTTTTTTTATATATTTTTTAGGGCAACTACCAATTGTCGTCGTTTACTATTATCAGTTTCTATATGGTTGTGTTTTAGCCTAGCAAAGCATTGATGTGTAGTTATATTCGGTTGAGTGAAGTTGCGGTTATACTTTTTAAGCCACCTATAGAATTGCAATGCATTTTTTCCAATTAAAAAAAAGCTCTATTGAGACATGAAAGTTAAACTTTTCCATTGTTTTTAAAATTATAAATGATTTATTTACTAAAGGAATTGACTATCCTAACTATTATTTATAACTATTATTATCCTGACTATTATTTATTCTATTTATATTTTATACTTAGTGTAACTATTTTTAGTTAATCTTAGATGAAAGCGGATTTTTATAAAGCTCTATGCCTATGCCATCTTAAGATGTAACTGCTACTTTTTTAATGTGTTGTATAAACACATGATTCACATGGCTTAAACATGTTCAAGTGAAAAGAATTAGCTGTGCTAAAATTCTTTATCACCTTCAACCGCTATTCAGAAATGAAAATCTTAACGCTAAGAAAAGGTATATATACTGACATATAACCAAATAATTCGTCCGTCACTTCTATATGGATGTGTGGCGTTTAGCAAAGTTTCAAACACTACTATTCGTCAGCTAAAAATTCCACAAAGCCAGGTGCTAAGAAGACTTTTCAAAGTACCATGGTACATTAGGACGAATGACATTCTCAGGGACCTCAAAATTGACCTCATCAAAAAATACATAAAGATTGAGCCCTAAAATTATTTGCGAAAACTGACAGACTTACCAACACCGCGTTATCAAATCTCAGAATGGTTACAGACTCCTCGGGGAGGTATGCAGATCTGAGATGAAGTATTGCTTAGTCTGATGAAGTGATAAACAATAATCCAGTCAAGACGTAAAGAGTAGTTTTAAAAATACCTCGAGTAAAATAGTGCACTTGAGCACAGAGTAAAAGTGCTCAAGTGCACTGGCTCAAATAGCGTCAACATAATAATAAATGTATATGTAAATATATATGTCGTATAATTTACACTCTCTCCTTCTATTGGTATATAATTTAAATCTTGATATAAATCAAACTACAATTTTAATCATCCGACATAAAAAAAAATATTTTATATAAATAAAATGATTCTAATACTAACATTTATAACGTTTATATTATAAATGCAAGTCTTTAAATCTAATTACTTAAATCTTTATTGTCAAGAATATTATTTTTTATTTACGAGTATCTATGACAATCTTAACTTTTCCGAATTTTTAAAACATAATTTTCTTAAGATACGAGATAAATTAATTACTCCGAAACGTACTCTCTCTCATATACTAGAGTACTTATTTCCATTGCAATAATTTTTCCATTTCAAATGGTATGTGAAATGGACACAGCTTCCGGTCGATTAGGGTCGCTTCCACAAATTAGCGATTTTTTGCAAGAAACTAAAACAATGTCAGTTGAGGTCATTTCCTGACTAATTAACTTCAGTGTAGTTGCGAAGGGAAAAATTAACTCTGTTTATGCATTTAAATTAAAAAGATTAAAAAAAGTGTTTTGATTGCAATTTTTATACGTCGTATTGCGTTCATTTTAATTGCGAGTTTCATATTCCATAATTAACAGTTGCTATACATCGCGTTGTGATTTTGACATTTGAAGCGATGACCTCTGACTTTTCTTCGCAAGCTAAGGGAATTATGTTGGCAGTTAAAACTAAATTAAAAGAATGGAGTTGGATTGTCTTAATTGAAACAGTTGGAATTTATTATTGTTGTGGAGAATTTTGAACTTTAAACAAAAGCACAGTAATGAGCATAGTAAAGCTTTATAAAAATTTTACAATTGTAATACATTTAATTTGATTTGGATTTGATTTGGTTCACCAATTTTTAATTTTCTTGCCAAATTATTCAAAGTTAAAAAAATTTAACTCTGCATCGCAATCGACATTGCCTTTACATTCCGAATGAACTTTGTTGATCCTACAAATACAAGCCCCGACAATATGCCTACATCGATTGGCCTGCAGCTAACAATAATAAAATATCACACCTGACTGACACGTTGTTAATTCTTTTAGTTATGTTTGTTTTCAGAGCTATATATATATAAGGTATGCATATACTTTGAAAAACATATAGGTGTACTTATTTTTTTTTTTTGTGTGTTATATTTCAGATTTTTTTATAGCCCAGTATTGTGTTTTTAGTTTACTTAAGGCGCTTGTCACTTGACAGGTAACACAATTCGCCAAACACACAGAGCCATTGCTGTCTTTAGGCCAGAAAATGCCAATTCTCGATATCTTTATTGTTCGATAACCGATAAGGGTCTTGTAATACTTTGCCAAAATGACAATCGAAGTTGATGTAAAATATAGCTCAAGGGTTTTTACGGGCATTTTTCACAAAAAAAAAAAATTAAATAAATAAATTAAAATGTTTAGAAAAAAAACCTTTTTAAAAATATTTAATACTTATTTTTGAAAAATTTTTTTATAATTAATTAAAACACAAGGACTTGAATACAAAATAAAAATATTAAATATTAAATTCTATTAAATTCTGGATATATTCTTTGAAAAAATAAATCTGTTCATGAAGTTCATAGATCACTTCGGCGAATAATTGTGTTTAGTGATGAAGCTCATTTCTAGTTAAATGGTCACATCAATAGGCAAACTTGCCGTATATGGAGCGAAGATAGTCCTCAAGTCGTTAAAGAAACACCATTACATCTATTAAAATTGACTGTTTGGTGTGGTGTACACTCTAGCGGCTTTATCGATCCTTCTTTCTTTCGAAATGAGGAAGCAGCTTCCATTACGGCGAATAGCGAGCGCTATCATGCCACGTTGACTGAATTTTTGTTTCTAAAACTTTATCAGTTAAACATCAACGACTTTTGGTTCCAATAAGATGGCGCAACTTACCATATATCGTCCTTAATAAACGATTTATTGCGGAATCAATTTGGTATCAACATCATTATTTCCAGAAGTGGTCATGTAGTTGGCTTCCTCGTTCATGCGATTTAACGCCTCTCGATATTTTTTATTGCACTATATTAAGTCATTGGTTTCTGCCGACCAACAGCTCTTGAAGCATCGGAAGCCAATGTTCATACTACCATTGATCCTATACGACATACGTCCAGATTTATTGCAAAAAATAGTCAAAAATGGAACTGAACATGAACGAGGACTCTGTAGCTCTTTGCAGTGACGGAAATTATATTCAATTAATAAATCCCATAAAATTATCTACTAGATAATAATAAAAAAAATTTCATTCCAACAATATTTCTGACTTGTATTACCATTTTATGTTCTCATGCAACTAAAAATCATGAGACTGTATACCATTGATACAAATACCATATTTAGTTTTTTATTTGTGTAAAGGAAATTTTAAGATATAAAAAAATCGGTCAAGTATGTTCTTAAGCTGACCAAATAGCGGGTTAAAACTTATCAAACTTTCAGTTCAAGAATCATGTACAAACAATGAACAATTTTTGCAAAATCAACGGTCTCTGAATATTTGATGTTATCTGAAACAGCTATATAGAGCTATATAGTTGGTCACAGAAATTACTTGATAAAAAATTCCTTTTGGATTTGAAAGTTTCGTATTTCATTATTCGAAATTATATAAATATACTAGGCATTACTGTTTGAAAAACCTTGCAAAACTTCTATTCAAACAGTATAATCTAATTGAATTTGTTATTATGGTCATTCTGCATAATTTTGGAAAGTTACGACTAGATAAACGCTTGAACTGCTAAACCATTATTGACATTTTTGAACTAAAACATTTGCCTTATTTGTGTAAAGTCAAAAGTCACATAAAATTCTTTGCCTCAGAAAATCTACATTTAAAATTATTAATTTAATGAAATCGTAATAATTTTTTGGTTATATAAATATCTGTGAATTTAAATATTTATAAAATATTTTTTGATTCAAACTAAATTCGAAATTCGTGCAAAATCGACACGGCATAGTGACACAGTTTGGGTGGTCGCAGGGGCATAATTTTTACCTTTTATGTATTTTATTTTGATTTTGACAACGTGATTTTACGAACGGCCAAAAAGTATTTCTTATCGATTTTAATGATACAATAAAAAACCGAAATACAAAGGAACTACAGAAAAAACTGCAAATAATCGATCGTACGTGCAGAACGTCATATGCATTACAAGTAAGCCGCCACCTGTTGTAGACGCTGAGTCCGCCGTTCTAAAATAAACGTTCCTGTGTTCGCCAACGTACACGAAGGAAACGTAACTGCAATAAATTAAATTGTAATACAAAACATTTAAAAATAAAATCAACTAAAAAAATATATAGTTTTGTTAAATATTGGCAGACTTAAATGGTTGCTGGCAAAGGCACAATTGTAACGCCATCAAGTGACGCCATAAGAAATACCAACATCAGCTACATTGGCAGTAGTCCAAAACCTGGCGACATCATCAAAACCATAATTAAGACACCAACTCGCCTAACCATGTCGTAATAATTAAATTCAAAGGATTATTGTCGTATCGTACAAAGATTACTGCTTCAAAATGCATTCATATAGTAAAACACTAAGTGGGCGGATATTCAAGTGGGTTCATCCATTTATATCATATTTAAGATTTTGCAAATATTGGAGAAGAAACTTTCACCTTCTTTGTATTTATAACTCAATCTAAACTCACTTGCTTTCATTACCGAAGTTTTTTATAAAAATTTCACAGCAAAAAAGAACCAATCACTATCGGAAGAACAAGCAGAATGTTATTGTAAATCAACAACTACAATTTTGTTAGATCTTAAGTAAAGAATGTTTTCTTTTTCATATGTATTTATTAATCTCATCATTTTGACTTAGCAAGAAGCAGCTATAAGCATAACACTTTTCTCCATCGCAATCAGCTTCTTCAAATACTTTAAAAGAACATAGTCTCTTTTTTTACATGAGGCTTGAAAGTTAAACGGTTTAATCTATGATTGCTAACACACAAAGGCCATTGCAGATCTCGTAATACTGTACTTGTTAGAACAAAAATGATATATTCTATCACAACTACAATATTCGTCAGATGTTGCTTTATCGTATTATTATTTATTCCACTTAGTAATCAACGTCCTATATTAGGGCTGTCCATACAAGTTACGATCGCGGCCACTACAAGTTATTGTGCGTATTAAAGGGTCGCAGAAGCAAGAAAATACATCCATATTTTTTTTGGAAAACAATAAAAGTACGGTGATAATGTTAAATTAAAATTCATTTATATATTTATTTGAATTCATTTTTTTAAGATACCATAAAAGTTAAGTAATGTGATTTTACCAAAATATATCAAGGGAAAATTTGCGTAATTGTGATAGATAAGAAACTTATCGCGGGCGTGGTTTTGAGCAACCCTGTCCTATATGATTTAAAAAGTTTACCAGTCTAAAAAAATTAATATATAAGTATTTAATTGCTTCATAAATATAGAAATTCCTTTAAAGGGGAATTAATACGTTAGCTAGAAAAAAAAGTCGCAATTTTTGTGGAACTAAATGAGAGAGAAAAGGAAATTTAACACGCTCCTGGTATTATTAGCTAAATTGCACTAAAAAATTGACTAGATTTTCTTAGAATGTTTAGTTTTTATTAAAATCAATTATACAAAATATATTTCATTACGAGGTATGAGACCCAAGTGGTTCAAGTGGTGTACTCATGATCTGTACACCACTGAGGACATATATTTAAAAGTGAGATATGACAGTTTATATGAAATATATGTTTTCTTCTAAATCTGCCATATTATAATGATATATGTGATATTCTATTCTATTATTCATATATTTATTGTATTTTTATTTAAAACAAATACTTCTGCAAAAGACACGAAACTAAATATGTACTAAGGCTATGCTAGCCTTCATTATTTTTATAGAAAAGCTATATATTTTTATATAGAGAATGGTATGACATTTAAACTCATTCGCTGAATTTACCACATGATTCTCAATTATGAGTACTTAACAAGACATATACTACTTAACATTTAAAATATGACATCTAATTATAGCAAGCAGAAATGTTTATTAATATTAAAAATTATCATAAATTATATTTCATTGTAATTTCTTAATTTGATGAATAAATTTTCTTTAAAATATTTTCAGTTGCACTTTTCAGCTGCACTTTTGTTAAATACTTGTGACAATTTTACGCTTTAGTGACGCAGTTTAATTTTCATATTTAATATTTCATCTTTTTTCGGTGATTATTTTTAGATTTAATCGAATTCATGCAATTTTAACTAAAAATAGCAGAAAATTCTACGAGATTCTGTGTTTATAAATATGCATTTATCATCATCAAACTGAAGAAATACAAAAAAAATACCAAAATCTGATATTTATAAATATTTTAAAAATGGCATGTCTTAGTAAGCTATGAGTAATACTTGTAGTAATAATTATAAACTATTTATTTACTTACAGATACATAGTTACTTCAACATGCAAAACCCACAGATGATGAGTATTTGTCAGCCAAAAATTCAATTAATAAAAAATTTCGTTGTTGCAGTTCATTACTGTTTGAAAGACCTCTCAACTGAAAACAAAAGCTTATATTAAGAAAAAAGTTTCTTTCATCAAAACAAACGTTAAAATCAATTTAATGATTTTTAAATATACTTTGGTGTGTAACTTATACATGTTTGTAATTTACTTTAATCTGGATACAGATATGTCAATTCCATTTCTACGTTCAATTGAACATTGTAGAAAACGATTATAATCAATAAAATCTTTTAGGAAGATCTTTTAAATTATTTATCATCATCTACAATTCCTATATCTCCCATTGGAGCATAAGTTTTAATAAAAAAACTTTCATTTGGATCTGCTTCTCGCCAGAATTTTTAGCTTATTCCACGTTTTTTTAGACTCCTCGATTGCTCCTCCTCATTTTGTTCTTTTCCATGAGTTTTTAGGACGTCCGCTCTAACGGATATTCACTGCCATTTTTGAAAGTTTATGTTATTGACCATTGGTCTCAATTTACATTTTTCATATAAGTCAGAGTTATTTATGACATCCCCCACCATGAGAATACATCAAACCCATCTGCTGAAAAAACTTCACATTTTTCCAGTAAAAAAGTCGATTTTAAGCCAGGTTTCACATCTATGGAACAATACCAAAATGAGGTTTAACTTAAATAGTCACAATTTTGTGAAGAAGTATATTTTTACTGAGTTCCAAATTTGACGCAACTCTACGCATATTACACTATCTAGGTAAGTAAAATCTTCGACCTACTTCGAGATTTTTCGCCCCAGTTGGTTATCCTAAACCAGTTCAAAATAAGGTCTTTGAAGTTCAAAGTTTTTCTCTAAGGAATATTGTTAGTTAGTTTAATATCAATATAAACCATTACAAAATATGGACTTTAGTCTTAGAAATTAGTTCGATATCAACACAATCCGTTACATAATATAGTCTTCGAAATTTCAAATTGTTCTTTAAAGGATATTGTAAATATGTCGGTCCATAATCCATAATCCATAATCCATTACACAACCGGGCTTTTGAATTTCAAAGTTATTCTTCAAAAGATATTATAGTGATATTAGTTTAATATCAACATAATCCATTAATATATATATAATCTATAAAGTTATAATAAAAACATATTATACTAGTATGTATGGTTACCAATAACCATCTCAATCTTAACTTTCGCCAATATGAAAAATTACAATTTAGTTAATTATATCTTGTCACAATATTTTAATAAATATTTTAAAATAATATTTTTCTAATACCACACATTATGTCTTATTAAAATCACAGCTTAATAATAAATTAGAAGCGAAAAAAAAAATTTATAATTTGGCACCACAAAGCTAAATGTCAAAATTAAGCAATATTAATACTAAAATTGGTCATAATTTTCAAAGCCCTATTTCGATATTTTGACTTTGTGTGGGCTGCCATTTGTGGCTCTTTCCAGTCTACTATAATGGCAAAAATTGGTTTAGTTTTTTTCTCCTTTGTGCCAACGAAAGCGTGCCACAAATTCGTGATAAATTATAAACAAAATAAAAACTATTGAATAAAATTAATAATAATAAAGGAAGTAATAAAGCTCGACGAAGTAAGAGCAAATTATAAGGTTGAACTAAACGATAAAACGATAAAACGATAAACTATGTAACGAAGCATGTCAAATCCGGTGCTATTATCAATGGCAAGTGTCAAAAAATTGTCACGGGTCACGTTGGCGCCGCAGAGAGTACGAAGTACCTTTACGTAGGCCGCACATATAGTATAGTAACTCCGATACATTTTACTTATTTAAACCACATATTGAATTAATCAAAGCAACTGTCCAGCTTAGCTTAGTTACAGATTTAACGAATTTATACTTGTACGCGGTCAGTGCAGAAGTGTAAAATAAGCGCGAATACGATTCCATCATGAATTTAAAAATAAACTCACTGATCATCTGTGAGTTCGAATGTAAAGTCTTATTTAAATTTTTTTATAGTTTTAACAAAATTTATAACATTTTTGTGTTTTGCTGAAGTTAAAGAGCACAACTGCAGTTGGCAATTGGCAATTGTTAATCGGAAATTGACAGTTGGCAGTTGGAAGTTGCTGTTGTGCCTAAGCCAAAGCCTAAGACTAGCTGAAATTTGGTCAACAGCGGCCCACACTTTTCTATATATCAGCGAATATAAAACAGCGGTCGCACTTATGCAGATACATACATATGTGCGTATTTATGAGCTTTCTGCATGATCAACTATCAAAAATCGAATAGTAATAAACGTAACCACAGGGTACCTGTTTTTTGGTTCATTGTAAAATTTAGTAGTAAGCAACTCAACCCACACAATTCACAGCCAAAACAAAAACAAAAACAAAAACCACAACTTTCAACTAGGTTTTCATATTAAAAGTAGTGGATTTTCTTAGAAAAACCACATAGAGTAGCGCAACATTTGGCGCTGATGTTGTATGATTTTATATATCTTTTTTAATTTGTTGTTTTTTTTTATTTCTGTTGATATCTGTTTTTATCACAATTTGCATAAAACATTGAAAACGTCAGGCGTTGTGCGTAACACGTACGATCTCTAATCGCAGCTTAGATACAATATTTCGAGCGCTCAACAGAATTTCAAAATCAAGCATCTCGGCTTCATTCATAAATTCAGAAACGTTGCACCTTTCAATTCACAAAAAAAAATGGATTTTTTCAAAACTCCACAAAAAAACCTATTCATTCAGTTTATTATTTGTGGTGTACGTATTTTTCCATTCATTGATTTTTAATTTTGACTTAAAGGTTAAGCTACTGTGATTATTAAATTTGATTACCTGTTTTAGTTTTTCTGCTTGTTCTCTGACACCTACATCTGTGATTATTTTCCACAATTTCGGTTTATTGTTGCCGCTCGTTGGATTGTAGATCATGAGCAAGTTCAGATTTTATCTTCGCAGTCGCGTGCCGCGATGCATGTTGAGGTTGCCGGCCCCATGTTGGCGTTGATCTTTTTTAGAATGTTTATTGTACTAAAATAAAAACAGCAAATTAAATAAATTAATACACAACATATTAATTACATTCATTAACTACGCTAAGTTAATTTGTTTAAACGTACATAGCAAAATTACTTGTAATGCAAGCAATTGTCTGCTGATCATGTTTGATATATAGCCGTTTAAATATATCAACAGAATAAACACATTGATCATGTTTAATATATAGCAGCAGAATATACTGTATTCTGCTATATATATATTTAATACCTATATATATGTATAAATATATCAACAGAATAAACAGAACTGCAGATCGTATATGATATATAGCAGTAGATTATTTTACATTCTATGCAGATCATGTGTGATATATATCAGCAAAATATAGTACATTCAACATATGTAAATATATATACAGAATAAAATATGTATATACAAATAGGAGCTTGAAAATAATTTCAAGGTAAAATATTTTTTTAAGTCTTAAAAGTTTAAATGAACTTCAAAGCAGACTTTTGTAATTAACGAAATCATAAAGTTAGTGCAATTAAAATTTTGAGAGAGATAGCAGAATAATATAAGTTTAATAAGAAACCAGGTGTAAATTTACTAACACTTTTATTTTCTATCGTTCAGATATATATAAATATAGTGCATATCGTCACTACCAACATCGAATAGTTTTACAGGTTATCTTCAGTCTTAGTTGATTTTTAGTTAAGCTGTTTAGGTTCTTTGAGATTTCCTTATAGCATTCTCTAATTCCCAACTTTTGCAAATCATATTTCAATCCTTCACATGTTTCGGCGATCCTGGATATGTTAATGGTTTAAAAAACACCAATGTAATCGGCTATAGCTATGTTAACTTGAAATTACTAGCGGTTATGGCATGAGCCAAAGTAATATACAGATGTGTAAGACATTCAAGGCGTAATAACAGTTAAATTACTGTCAGCGGTTTTTCTGGTATGTTATGGTATGGATCCAAAAAGTTATAGTAACCAATGTAACCAATTGATGTACAGTTGATATGTAACCAATTGAATGTTCACAAGTTATATTGTTAAGATTAATGATATTCTAAGTGTACTACAGCAGATTATTACAGAAATCAACTTCAACAAGTTGTAACCATATCAGCGGGTATCTTTCTACCACGCGTAACTTATAATTATTTTTGAACAAAGATATCTATTATATGCTTACAGCTTGTGCGAGTGATTTTTTTAATAACTTTTTGTAGTACCTAAGGAATATCTTTAATCTTAATAATATGAGCTGTAACATGTTGATATGCAATTTTTTGGTTACATATAAAACACTAGAAAAATCGATAACATTCTACTGCTTTAACTGCTATATCAGTTAAAGCAGTAGAATTTTAAAACTTGAATCTTATATTTGGTAATTGTTTTTATTATTATGATATCAGTAACTTAAAAACAAAAGAATTAATAACTTTATATTAAAAGTTATGTCAAGTTAAAAAATATTTCTAATAAAAATTATGTCAGTCCTGTGACAAGAAATCTTTTACGAATATGAAAGAGAGTAATAAATGAATAAAATTTTCAATGCTTTAGCAATCTCCAAATAAACATTATCAAAGGTCTTTGGAAACATCTATTGCAAATGCCAGAAATCGATACATTTTTTACATGTTTTCTTTAAATTTTTCATTATCTGATATTGATCACATTTTCAGTAGTTTTAATATTAACTATCTATTATAAAATAGATGCATTCAGCCGTTCTGTAGAGTGGCAAATAACATCAAGTCTCTTGTTAAAGTCTCTTCTTAACGTATTGGTATCACTGCTACAATCTACCAAATATTGTTTTACAATAAACAAGTATTAAAAATTTGCTAAAAATTCAAGATACACTGCATTATTTATAAATTTAAATATTTATTAAAAAATTACTAATTAAAATGAAATAGTATTAAAAGAAGTAACATTGTTTACAATTGTTTACAATTTCTTCATAAAGTAAAGTTATTTTGTATTTTTAGGATTTTATTTTTTTCGAACGTTTTATTTTAAAATATTTCTATACGTATTTCGATAAATTTGCTTCTACCTTCATCAGGATGATTCCTAATATTATAATAATTTTTTCATGTATTTAAAAAAACTTTTTGTATGTTTTTCGAATATTTATTTTCCACAGCTTTTATCTATTTTTAAAAATGATCTTTTTTACAATTTTTATATTGATTTTATAAAAATTTTTATTTACAAATAATTTGACAGATGACTGGAATAATCCTTAAGATTTTCTACGAAGGTTCACATCACCTATTACTTTGGTAACATTTTTTTCTACACTAGACTATTCTAGACTATTAGGACCAGAAAGTAGTGTTGCTGTTTTTCATATTAATAAGAGACTTTAGCAAAAGACTTATTGTTTTTTGCCTTACTTCGGAGCAACGAAATACACCAAATAATAATATAAGACAATCTTTGGGATTCAGCTCCTCGGAACATGCCAAATAGAGTACACATTTGTTTAATGTTTATTTCTAGGAAAAATAATTGGCAAACCATTTTTCTGATTATACAATGTAAATAATTATATGCATTATATAGTAAACAAAATTTATTACACTAATTTGAATTCTAATTAATGGTATTCAACTTAATAGTTAGTATATGGACTATTTTTGAAACTACTACAATATTAAGAATCATATTGTCACTAATACTAACGATATACATATATGTGTTTTATTTGAGTAATTATTTTAATATTCGAATTAATCGTTTATCTAAACTACTTTAAAAAAACTAATAACATTAATATCTATACACTTAAATCAACTTGTTTGATATCTGTTTGCCTTATAAGTTCCGTTGAAATTTGTATCTAATTATGGCAGCCATTTTAACCTATTTAACGATTATTTTTTATCCGCAACAACCAATCAAACGTTGTGCAAAGCTTGGCAATCAAACAAAACAACAAAGTAGAGAGATTTGCCAATCAACATTTGACATTAAAACGCTTCACACAAACTACGAACGACAAACACTGAGGCAATTACATTGAAAATATACACAAAAACAATTAAGAAATACGAAATTAAAATGATTTTTATAGGATGGATGGCAACACAATGAGAGAGCGGGAAAAGTCACTGGCTGTAATACGACTTAAGGTCTACCAACTCTAAGCGGTTCATTCAGTAGTTCTAAAAATGGTAAAAAGTAAGTGGGCAGCATTGGTTCGCCTCCTCAAAAATAGTCATAACAACAAATCCAACAACAACCACAACGGCAGTAGTAAATATTTAACTTTTGCCATAAAGCAGTATATGACACGTTCACATCTCACAAAACCAAAGCAAAAAAAAAAACAAAATGTAAATAGAATAAAAAAATTAAATTAAATAAAATAAAATAAAAATTATTTTTCAAAGGCAAAACGACAAAAAAATCGAGTTTAATTTTTGTTACCTTATTTAGTAACAAAACTTATGATATCTGTGCCATGCAACCCACAGACTCTACTTAAAAGTAAAAATCATATAAAATGTAAAGCATGAAACGGAAAGAAAACCGAAATCCCCTCTAAGAGACCTCAGCAAACGAAATTTCAGAAAATGGCTTTAAACTGGGAACTTCTTTCTGCCGCCATAAAGTGCCACTAAAGTTGAGCCATGCTTGACATTTCATTTCAAAATGTCAGCGCAGACATTTTATTCCATTCAAATACATACTTACGGATATCTTTTGATATGTGCAGATACATTTAAATATATAACAGTTTTTTCTTATTTTTTATTTAATTTTTTTAATTTCGAGTACACGTTGCCTTATTCAGACTCATTGGTTTTGTTGGAGTAGTCAGTAGTCGTAGTCAAAAGAAATTATGATTTGTTGACGAAGTGTTGCTTTGTTGTTCAAATTTTGATATAAGTTTCTGCGTCAAAATCTTCAGAAAACTACTTCGTTTTGTGAAATAAAAATTTTTATCTGATTATTTTTTATTACAAAACAATTCGTTATGATTTATTTTAAATTTTTCGTGTCTCCTTAAGATCTTATCTGATTTTTGTATTAAAGTCAGAAGTACTTAAATGCTCAATTTTAAGTATGCCACCGTTTTGTTGAAAGTGCAATAAATGTCATAAAAGCGTAAATTATACAACAAAGCAATTGTAAATAAACTACAACCAAGACAATTTAATGCTCTTTGAAGTAAATGTAAGACTTACAATTATTATTTTTACAACCTTGTAGAGATTTTGACACCTTATCCGTATCTTACTAATATATTTACACACAGATACACACAATTTACACACAATAAACACACAGTCCATTCTATTTAATAAGTAATATATATATATATATATAATAATATATATATATTATATATGTATATATATATATATATATATATTCACATATAAAATCCCTTAGGGGAGTGGTGAATGACACTTGGTCGTCGTGGTTGACGAGTGACTCTGGAACGTATATATATAATGTTTTTTACATATTTTATTTTTTATTTTATTTATGTTTTATATTATTTTATATATTTTGGTTTAACATTCTTTTATATAATACTTTTTTATATAATATATTCTATACGTCAACTCTCCTTGCAATTCATTGTTAGGATACGAACATTAATAATATCAATGACATAAATACCATTTGATCAAAAAAGAACGAAGAATTTAAAAAGAAGAAGAATTTAAAAAAAAAACGCTAAATTTTAATTTTTAATAATTTTCTTTATTATCGCCTTCAAAGTACTCTCCTCCTGCGGCAATACATGCATGCCAACGCTTGATCCAATTTTCCGTACAAGCCGAAGGTATTGTCTTTAGTTCACGCAGCGAATTCTCTTTTATAGCCTCTATGGTCTCAAAACGCAATAGCAATTTGAGTCGGAGGAAGAGGAAAAAGTCAGACGGGGCCATATCTGGAGAGTACGGTGCTTGGTTGATGATATTGGTGAAGTTTTTGGCCAAAAACTGCGACACAACCAACGCTGTGTGAGCCGGTGTGTTGTCGTGGTGTAAAATCCATAAGTTTTCCTTCCATAAATCTGGCCTCTTTTTGCAAACAGCTTCAGGCAAACTACGCATAACGGCCAAATAATACTCCTTATTGACCGTTTAATCGTCCGAAAGGAATTCATAGTGCACCACACCACGAAGAAGAAAACAGTCAGCATAACCTTGATTTTGGACCGACTTTGGCGTTCTCTATTCGGTTTCGACTCACCTTCGATGCACTATTCGGTCGATTGTTGTTTGGTGGGCATGTCAAATTCACAGACCCATGTCTCATCACCAATTATGATGCGTTCGATGAATGTGGGGTCACTATCTGCGTTAAAAATCATCTCTTTGCCCAGAATTATCCATTTATTGTGTCCAAAGAAAGAGTAAAAAAGCACACATGTGAATGAAATTTCAATTAATATTTTAATGTATTGTTTCGCACTTACTACCGAGAGTAAAATACAATAATATTCAAATATTCTGCATGGAATAGTTCACAGTACTGGATCGATTTACGAACATTTTCGTTGGTTTATCGACAGACAGCTGGTCCGACACACATAAGTCCGATTCTTTACGTAAATTCAAAAATAAAAGCCTAGTGCTGACAAAACATATGATTCTAGGTGGTCTGTTCACTAACTGAAATCCGATTTTACTTGATCGGAAAATTGCTCGAAGATAAAACAATATTAATGGCACTGTTCTGTCGAAATCGCATAACTATCACTTCCTTATATTTAATTTCACACAAAGAAGAAATTGTTGTCATGTAGTTGTAGTGAAAACAATGACAATTTAAGTTACATTATCGATATTTTCGATCAAGTACGGGCCTGCCATATCCTAAGCAAATACCACACTTTACTATAATTTTTTGTGAATACAATGATCGTTTGGAAATCACTTGGAATTTTTCACTGCACAAAAAATAAGCCTTAAGAAACTTAAGAATTTAACTATAAAGTGTATAATACAGAAACAAAATATTTTTGTAGTTTATTTTCACAGATTCAACATTTCTTAATACTGACTTTTCCTTAAATATCTGATTAATTAGTATGATATGTTGCATAGAGTAAAATACATAAGTTCATTTTTATAAAGATGATCACAGATCATATCAAAGAGTATCTTTTCAATCTTAACATGAATACAGTTGCAGTATGCTTGTTGTGTACTAGGTAGTAGCTCGGCTGATCATGAATTCCAGTGTATATGCTCTCGTCTGAACAATCCTTTTTTAAAAGAAATTGTCGCATAGATTCCACTCTTTATCATCTCTTACCAATTGTTTAAAAACTGTTAAATTTTATTTCATCAACGCTTTTAATTATTAATATTGTAGTAATATCTTTAGCGACGCAATAACTACTAATATATTAAACAGCTCTTATTTTCAAAAATTTTCTATTTTTTCTATCGCCCATTTCTAACATACAATGTTGAGATATAGAATCAATTGTTAGCATATTCGTTCCTAGTCAAGACAGACTTTAAAAAAGTAGATTTTAAGTCGGAATTAAATTAATATGATTACTTCCCTTTTCCCTTTCTTCAAAGTTTTCTATTATTATTACTTTAATATGATTCCAGATCTAGCAAATAATAATTCTCCATTGTTTTTTAATTTTTAAATAATTTTTAATTGAATCTCCTTTAAATAATTTTTAATTTTAATTAATTTGTAAATGATTTACAGAATATTATTTTCTTTACAATATTCTCAAAAATATTAATTTAAATTATTAATGAACATATATAATGCCAAAAAGGGGAAGATATAAGATTGATTGGTCATATAATTTGAAAGTCGGACGACAGCGTACTTATGTAGATTCTTAAATTAAACAAAGATAGCTTCATTACAAAAGAAAGACCGAGACATTAAATGCTAAATGTAGTACTATAAAAGCTAGTATGCATATTCTTCTGAAGTAACGAAATTAAAACTAGTAATTATTAGTAAAATTCTATGAATGTTTTGCGCAAATTTGATTGTATTAGCTATGAATGATTATGAAATCGTAGTTCAAGACCCTAAATATAAAACTCCTTTTATTTAAAAATATTAGAAATACGAAATGTAAAACTAAAGCAAATTAAGAAAACTATTTAACCGTATGTATTTTTTGAAAAAAATTTATTTATATATTCCAATTAATATTTTCAATTAAAAGATCTTTGATGGAATTAAGTTTAAAATATTTAAATTATTTTAGATAAAATAATTTTCGCAAGATTTAAAAATCATTAAAGTCCATTTGAATTATCAAAAAACCAAAACTCACACAATTCAATAAACAACGACAAAAGCCCACGATTTTGAAAACGCCACTTTATAGAAGTATTTTTAAAATTCTAGTACACTATATATGTTTTAAAATATACGAAATATTTATATATAAAACCTAAATATATTATATTGATTAAAAAGAAAATGAAATCTCGTGATATACTGCGCGACAAATTTCGTTCGAGAATAAAATTTAAACAAAATTAAACTTAAAATATGAAAAGCAATTCTTGTTTGATTTGCAGTTGTTCTCCTTCTTATAAAACATTTATACCTTGTTTCCTCTTGACACACTTTGATACGCTAAATACTGTATTTTAGATTCGTTTCAACTCAATTTTCCACACTGATAGATTTTCAAAAATATCTTTTTCCCATCCTATGCTCCTATACTCAATCACTTTGGTCTAATTTTTGTTGAATTTTCTTTTTAAAATCTGAGCATCTAGTGAAAAATGTTTATGCGATCGAATGAATGCTTAACTTGGACCTCCAAAAAATAAATGCTAAAATATTGTCAACATATATCAGAATAAAAAAAATAAATAAATTTTAGTACAAAATCAATTTGATGGTCCACATCGACTATGTGAATTGCTCTACAAATAATGTAGAATATCTGCAAGTCCATTGTTATTTGAGTTGAATGTAAATACAAAAATTTATTTATAACCCATCGGTAAAATAAGTGGTATTCACGATCCTGAGTAACAAACTCGGTAATCTAGTAACAAAACAACAGTGAACAATAAAATATATTTTCACTATATGGATTTAATTGTTGGTACCTCAGAGAGTTACAAAATTACTCGATCATCGAGCACGTTATATGAGATTGCGATTACCACTACAGTATTTATGGGAATTTAATATTTTTTAATAACCTTTTTATATATTAACTTAACTGAATATCTAGACTAAAATTGACTTTCGAAATATGTAGCTTAAGATTTTGTTAGCCGCATCAGCTGAAATGTGGCAAGATTTATGCTTTTTGGCTTAATGAGTGGAAAAGTAAAAACACTTTCATACATAAATTACTAACACTAAAAACTGTGCCAAGTTTTTTATTCAAAAACTTTCTTGTCTTTCTCCTCAGCCAACTTTTCCAACGAAAAGTCTTATTTTCCAACTACTGATGACCGTTGAAATGTTCGATTTGAATCGCTTAAATGAAATGAAGTGAAACGTTCCATTTGAAATGTTGATCCTCACAGGCCACATAATTTACTGCTAGCAACTTGTACCGTCAAAAGAATAAAACAAAAAAAAAATTAAAAATATTTATTATATATAATTAAAAAGAAATATTGATATATGTATATTTATTTTTATGTCGAGAGTCACAAATTATTTCAAAATTAATTAAAAAGATAAATAAAATAATTTAGTGAAATTAAAACATTTCAAATCTATTTAAAATATACATCTCAATCTTATAAGATATAAATATATATACGAGTACAGGTATATATATATGTACTGTATTTCTTTCTATATATATAAATAGGCACTTAGTCAGACTTAATATCATCTATACAGTAAACTAATAATATCGGTATCGTATATATTCTCTTTATAGAGTACTTGTAAAGTTTAAACTGGACTAAAGGGGTCGGTATCAAGTCTTCTTTACACGTTATTCTATTTGCGTCTCATGTATATTGAAAGAACCTACATCTCTTTTATGATAAAACAGCTTTCTAAAAATAAGTCAGTACAGATGTCAGTACAAATCTTCCCTCTGTCGCTGAAATTCTACTCAGCGCAGTTGAAAAATGTTGGAATGACTATATAGCTTGGGAGCTCTTACCTTGCACTTGATGAAAAAATCAATAAAAAGATATACGTTGATTGAGATAAGGTTTTGGAGTTCTAAAACTTCTTGAAGTATGAATTTATGTGTATCAATGATTTTTAATTTCTAAAATAACTTAGCTTTGATGTGAAATACACATTATGAATATAAAACTGTATGGTAAATACTTTAAGGTTGCATAAAATTTTCCTTTTCATAGTCCTCATTAATCTATCAATTGTTAAAATATATGGAAAGTCATAACTATTTGAAGAACTAAAAGTTATTTTTAGCAAAATTCATGTTCCCTAAAATCATTGCTGGTTGTTTAAAGTAGGTATGAAGTAACATATATGATACAACGTGGTGCTCTAATTTCGGGTGGTGATTTTCTTATCCGGAAAACGAAATATTATGATATAAATGGAGGAAGTCCATTTTTATTATTTACTGTTTATTGGAGATAAAAAACCGGCCAACATGTTCACTTTAATATCAAGAATGCCAAATTAGAAAAATATCTGATTTTTGTAACAAGTCGTCAAATTATTGGTTGATGTTTAGGGTCGTGCAATAAATTTTTTCTGTTGAAGTATTGCTAAGACTTATATGTTGTATATGATAAATAATATATGAAAATGATATAATGTTATAATAATAAATAATATTATTCATTCCATGATAATACACAAAAAGTATGAGTATTTTATATGTAAATTCTTTCAATGTTATTTATTATATATTAAAATTTTAATTATAATATTAAGATTTATATTAAATTTATTTATATTGACTTTCTAAGGTGTGTTCCATTTTCGCTCACATATTCAAACACTGACAGTTTTCGTATAAAATTAATAGTTAAAATTAAAATCAGTTTTATTATTATTCTGTATTATTTAATTAAATAATTTATATGCAATATTTGATAAAATAATTCTTTTTTATTTTTATATTTATATTTCATTTTATCATTTATTATAAACG
Source organism: Teleopsis dalmanni (assembly GCF_002237135.1). Lineage (NCBI taxonomy): Eukaryota > Metazoa > Arthropoda > Insecta > Diptera > Diopsidae > Teleopsis > Teleopsis dalmanni. The sequence continues at coordinate 155,075,913 of NC_051847.1, read as the reverse complement.
AAATTTTGTTTTAAATAAATTATTTGAATTCATAAATGTAACCCATTTCCTCTCAATTTTATAAAATTAATCGGAAATGCTTGTCCACCTACTCAATTCAATATAAATCGATGCTTAGCAATAAAAACTTACTTTGAAGCTCATCAAAGTTCAAGCAGTCATTGGTAGTTTTCCACATAAAACGTAAAGTTTTGTTAAATTGATATACAAGTGCCCAATAATTAATTACAGAAGCGGTAAAGGTTTTTCAGCATACTTATATAATTAATTATAATCACTTTCAATCAATTTCCGTTGTATAGCTAAGGTCCATCACACGATTGTGCAAATGACGAGGAAAAAATTGAATAAAGTCGAGCAATGGATTTGTTACAAAATTGTTGTCCTTCCCAAGCTACACCAACATAATATGATGCTATGTAATATAAAATGTATGTCCGTTGTATAAAATTTAAGTTTTTGACTTGAAATCGCTCAACAGTCGGTACTGCGGCCAGAAGAGTCTTATTGTACCAGGTGAAATCCAAGTGACATCCGTTGTATAAAAAGTATTCGTATTTTCTGATACATTTTTTGTTACTGAAAATCAATTTTAATCAAATATATATTGCTGATTATTATTTATAAACCCGTTTCATTTTTCGAGTAGTTCCATAAATCTGCATGTGTAAAACACTTTTGTAGTTTATCAACAAAAAACTCGGTAAAAGGATTATAAGCGACTTTTCGGGTTTTCAAAGACTAAAACTAATAGTAGTCAAACGCTACATTATCGAGGTTAATCTTCTCAACTTAACTTATGCGGAGTCAATAAAAATGTGTGTGGCCTGGCATCGTTATAATAGAACACAACTGCTTTTTGTCGACCATCTTTGGTCACGTGATTGCTTCTTTCAAGCGTCGAGGTATAAGTAGTTGAGGGTCCCTGACCTTTGACAATGATCGGTTGCTATAGATGCAAAATTTTTTTAGCTTTTTTAATGACCACCCGCTGACCAGAAGTTCATCTTTCAAATCGAATTTCGGAAGCAAAATCAAGTAACCTACTTTTAGATCCGGCACTCATTTATAGCATTTTCGCCATAAACCGTACTATTTTTTTTGGCATTTTTGGCATTTTGCAAAAAAAATATAGCCTGAAATGGCATCTTTCAAACACGAGTTCGTTTGGTTTTTATCAGATTAGTGTTGACAGTTATGTGAGTACCAGCACCATCTAGTGACTTTTTATAATACATATTAGTAAAATAATCTTCAGAATTTTTAAAATAAAAGTTAAACTGTTTGAAATGAAGAATTAAAAATAAAAAAGATGTTATGTTTCATAATTTAAAAGTGATGTGAAATTAGTAATTACTGAAGTACAGAGTAACATTATCAAACTATTTTGAAAACTTATCATAATTAGTGTTTAACCTTCTCAACAAAGTGTTCTAACTTAAAGTCTAACTAACCTTTAATTTATAATTATGATATTCGTCCGTAACAGAAGTGCATTTTCTATCAAAATTTTTGCATATATAAACATCACCACCACCGCCACTTCACCGATGTGGATCCATAAGTTTTTAAACTTTTTATAAAATATTTCTGAAGATACTTCACATCCACAGAAGTGCAGAGAGAAAATCTCGCCTCGAATGATGCAAGTGACTTTTCATTACAAACTTGAAGCTGCACATGCTCACATCTATCAAATCCAAGCAGAGACGCACATAGTTTAAGGCAGCCTCAAAACTGCCTTAAACTTTGTGGCTTCAAAACGCCTCGAGGCTGCATGTGAGCAAAATTAATGAATGGGAGCGCCCGTCAATTTTTGGCGGAGTATCATAATTTTTTTTTTTTTTGGCCAACTTTTATCTTCTTACTTAGCCCGTTTAGTTTTACTCATTTTTTTTACTGATTCTGTCTTAATGTTTTTGCTCTACTGACACCACCAGCACACAGTATCCGCTTTTAAGCAGTAACAACAATAACAACAACAACAACAACACCGACAACAGAAATGCATCATGGATGTGTGTTGTTGTTGGTTTCTTTGCTGCAATTGCATGCGTGGGTAGGCTCATTCATAATTTTTGTCGTTTAAGTGTTGTTGTTGTTGTTGTTGTTGTTGTTGCGTTTGTGCTTATTGCTTGTTGCTTGTTATGTACATTTTTGGGTTATGAATGAATGAATAAGCTTTTGGCCAAATAAATGGGTAAGTTCAAAGGTGTAGGATAAAAGGGTATGACTAGAAAAAATTTGTGGGCATAATAAAAAATGCAGCAGTGACTGAATTGAAGGTTAAGTGAGCAATCTTTAGTTATGCCATAACACATAGAACGTTATTTATTGCAACATTGAAAAATTTATTTGCAGAATTGGAAGAAGACGTCATCCAAAATTTGTGAATTCGTGTGGTTTTTGATTGATAAATCTAGGGTTACTTTTTCATCCGAGCTTTAGTTGTAGTAAAAATTAAAACTTCGATATTAATTCAAATTCCAAATATATTCCAAATATTTTGGCAAATTAATAAAATTGTGCTAAAATTAATAGCTGTTTTATGTTATCATCCTAAACATGTTCGAATGGGCTACAAAAATGGAAAAAAAATAACGGATTAGAAGCAAATCTAGATTTGCCAATCGAAAACGACATACGTGTAATCATGATTATTAATGCAGGACTATGAAATTTCTAATATAGGGCGAAATGGAAAATATTGGAAACTTTTTAATCATTAAAAATTTTTTAAGCATTTTTTGAAAATTTATCTAATAGATTATTTTTATTATATATTAATTTATTAGAAAGTGAATATTAGATGTGATTAAAATCATTTTTCTATATATACATAGATAATTGGTTTATTAAAATTGATATCACTCAGCACTTCTACTATAATGTATATATATATATATATATATATATATATATATATATATATATATATATATATATATATATATATATCTATTCCAGCATTACAATTAAAAAACAGGATTCTAAGTTTTTGTTCTTAACATGAAAAACAGGCATTTCTTAATTAAAGACTAATAGAGATTCTTGATAGATATTATTGATTCCCTATCACTAAGCGGTTCGGAAAATGAAAAAAATGCCCGCCTAATCACAAAATTAGTATTTGTGATGATAGTAAAGGGAGAAAGTTGGCAATGACATTAGGTAAACCAAAAAAAACCATCTCAAAGGCTTTAACATCAAATTTTATTGTCTATATATCTTATCTATTTAACAGGATTTATGTATTTATGTATTATTTTCTACAGACATCAAAAATAGGTATATATTACTCGTAATTAATGGAAAAAATTTTATGAACAAACTAGATGTGTTCCCATGTAATCCATTGTTTTATTTTTATATTTTGGACAACATATTTAATAAACATATTGTGAATATAATATGCACATTTCAGGAAATTAAATTCTTAGTAAATAGGTTCAAATCTTCTGAAGAGCGTCGAGCAATCACAACGCAGTTGATCAAAATATTTCTCTTCCTCTACTGACTTAAATCTAAAAAGTAGTATTAGGAAGCAGCACCACTGTATTGGGGCACTATATATATGAACAGTCAATATCTCTTTTTTCTTTTGAATTGTATTTATATATGGCTATATTTTGAAATATAATCTCTTTATGCCATCAAAATTTTAAAATAAATTAATTTATTTAATTTTTATATTTTTGTTATATACATTTGTTGTATTTATTCGATTTTATTTGTGTCGCTATTTATTATTATTTATTTATTTATGTATTTTATTTATCAAGTCTAGTTAAGAAAACTCCTACATTAAGAGAAATTGATGTCTTAGAATTCGGTGTTTTGAACTTTTTTGTTATATATTAAATATGCTAACTATAACAAAGAAGATGTATATACATCTGGCAGCATATAACACTAAAAAATTATATTTTGTTGCATTTCTATGCTACCAAATTGTATTGAGGATTCAGTGAAATTATATAAATTTTATAAACCAAATACAACAACAATTAAGAGGATCACTGACAATGATCAGAGTGTGAATACACTACATGATTGACTAATGTGAACTAAAAGTAACCAATTTATTAAGGGATTATAACAACAAACATAGAATTAAGTGTTAAGTTCACAACAGTTTCCGATGTAGTTTAGACGTACTAAATATTGTGCTGTTATTATTTTTAACAAAATTATTAGTTGTCTTGAATAAACCTTTATAACCTAAATTAAAAATTTCATATCCCCGTGCGGTTAGTGATTACTCTGAGATTAGATAGTGCTTAGTAGGGCAGGCTGTCGGTTTTTGCATATAGCTTCAGAGCTCTGTTCCTTATGTATTTTTTGACCGGATTTATTCTAAGGTCTCTTAGCATGTCATTCTGTTGGAATGAGTTAAATGAGCCATTCTGTTCTTTATTATAACTTTAAGCATAAATAAAATCCCGCACAACTTTGAAATTTGAAAAATTTGACGAAGTATTGTTCTTAAATATTGGCTTCTGTAGTAGATCGTATATCATACTGCTGTTACATTTTAAGTCAGTATCTTTTCTTATATTAATACATTCATAGGTATATGTAATATATTTAAATTTTATGTTAATATATTTATATTAAAATATATTAATAAAAATAATTAAATGTCGCCGTTACTAGAAATAAAATTTTCTAATAACATCACTAGTATACATTAAATCTAGTCAGAATTGTTTTATTTGATAGTTCCTTAACTATTACTTACTAGTTTCTAAGTCCCAAATAACTACTTTGTTTTTATTTAGTATTTATTTTTAAGCAATTAAAAGTCTTATTTAAATGAACACGTCTTTCACCTTCTTTTCCTACCAAATAAATCACTCATACGCCACTGCAGTTGACTTAAGTTGCTTACTTGATTTAGTACTTAAATAAATCCAAACGTTTATGGCCATCTTGGAATAGCTTTAAATAAAAAGTTTTGCAAAAAGTTTTATTTCTGAAAATATCAATAAAAAGTACATGTTTTCTTTATTTAACGTCATTGAACAGAATTCGTCGCAATCATTTTTGTCACATTTAATTTATTTAATTTGTTCCACTGTAGCCAATAACAAATTTTGTTTTTCCTCAAGCAAATTTCAATGTCTATCGCGATGGCAGAGAACGAACCTTAATGCCAAAACGAGACTTCCGAGGAAATTACGACATTTAGTCAAGCTTCCAATCAAACAAAGTCAAGCTCTAACCAAAGCAGCACCTCTACGAAAACAAGCCAAAATGTTTACCCAAAACTTTAAGCCGTAAAATGCGGGGGCTGCACATCAAGTAGCGCTGCGACTTAGGCCAACTGGCTTAGTTCGCATGTGCAAAGTGTTCGCATAAGTAAAATGTGCCTGCCACATGTGATTCGAGCCAGCCTGAATGCATTTGGTGGCACACTGCATTTGGTGGCTGTGGCAATGCAGCCTGGAGTTTGCTGCATGTGGCAAATTTACAGTCATTATTCATTGATGGGATTTCTAAGCTATTTGCATTTAGATTGAACTTCGGATAAGGCAGTCAATGAAATGAATTTTCTTTTCTGTGATTATTTAAAGAGGTTTTGTCATTTGAAGGAACTATTTGCGAAAGATTTCTTTATGTTGAATTCAGATAAATTTATCTACAAACACACTAAAATGTCTTATTATTATTTTTTTAATTGTTATGTTTTTTCTGTAGTTTAAGTCGTACAAACAATTTGTTTTGCTTTAATTTTATAAATTTTATACTACCTCGAATTTACAAATTTAATTATAATTTGTTTTCTTGATTGTGGAGGAAGTTGCAGGCCTTGACTCTTTAGTTCATACTTCATTTTTATGACAGATTTCGATTTTACTTTAAGCTGAGCTTGTAAACTCTAATTAAAAAAAACAATAATCATATTAATGCAAACAAATGAAAATGCTATTTTTTCAGAGAAAAGGAAAATTTTATTATTTCTTAACATATTCCGACTGCTTTGATGACTTTCGGATGTTGAACAAAATTTTATGTTTCTGTTGCAATTACTGTGCCAACTGCATACGCATTTACAGATTTTTTAACAACATAATTACTTGCAACGTAAAATATTTTTAATGACCGAAATATATCTCATTCCTTTATTGCTAGCAAATTAAAAATAATAATAATAATTGACATTTATGCGTTGTTTTTTTAGAGTTGCTCATAAGAAAGCATGTATTTTTTTTTTTTTTTATAAATTTGTCATATCTCACATTCAAAATATACATAGACTTAAAACATATTTTGGCGAAAACATAAAAATGTATTAAAAGAATGAAATATATTTTTATTTATTTTAATTAAAAAATAATATTTTATGACAGAAGAAGTTAGTAAAACTTTCTAAAGAAATGAAAATGTGGAGTAAGTTTCACTAAATACTATTCAAGAGAAATAGTTGCAGCATTTGTGTCCTAGTTTCCATTCAATAATAATAAAGATACGAGTATTCAGTAAATAATTGTATCTATAATTGCTTTCAACACATGTTCTAATTTGATTTTATTTAATTTTACAAAATTTTTAACATTTTTCTTAGACATCTTAAACCAGTACATAATTAATCAATAATTTAATATTCATCTATTAAGAGGTCTATAATATTATTCGAGTACCGCTGAGAGAATAAATTTGTTACTCGACGATGGCTATTAGTTTGGTTTGCTTCAAGTCTAAATGCAATTATTTATTTATTAGACTATCTATTAGATTTTATTTATTTATTTAATAATTATTTATTTAGTCTAATTACTTGAGTAATGCTGAGAATCTAAATTTGTTACTCGAACAAACTTAATTTGTTTTATTATTTATTTATTAGACTATTTGGGAGCTTAATAAATTTAACTAGACTACATTGAATGTCTCAAAATAAGTCTTTCGTACTGTAATTTTTAAGAGAATATTTTATAGAAGTGTATAAGTTTACTTTTGATAACCATGTGTCTTAAAATGCAAAAATTCATTCATTTTTTTTTTGTTTTGACAACACTAATACAATATTAGTTTGATTTAATCTAATTGTAAAATTATTTAAACTAAATTTTCACTACCCTATTGACACAATTTAGTATTTCCTACAATTTAGTCGTATAACGTCCAACTCGCACACAGCCTTAACTGTCTATCGCATATCTACAATGCTAACTTATTAAGGTACCAGCCAGATGGGAAGGAAACTCTGGAACATATGTTTTATCACTGTCCGGCTCTCTGAAGAATTCGACAAAAACGCTTGGGGGCTGTCAGTTTTAAGGCATGCCTATCCTAAGATAATTTAGATCATATCCCTTTTGCGAAATATATTTTGCAATGTTGCATTCGATATTTTTGTCGTCATTTTCCATGATTTAGTCTTAACTAAGTAAAATAGTTTCATTAGTGACTTAAATCAAATAAACTATTTTAACTAAGGCAATGGGAACATGCTATTAACGTAGTGTATGACTCAGTTCTATTTTTCTAATTTAAAATATATTTCTTTTTTCGTTTTATTGGCATTCCTGTAAAATGACAATATTTTTCAATATAGCTGCTTTTGAGTATAGGAACCTCAAAAACCTTTCAAAATATGACGGTATAATTTTTATCACATTAAATTTTTAACTGCGTTTAACTTAACTGATTATTAATTTTATTTCGTCAAATCCAAAGATTGAAATAGTTTATTTAAATATTATTTTACATCCCCAAAAAAAATGTGAAAAATTTTAATTTTACGCAAAGAAAAAGCAGATTGTTGTTAATTATTTTTAAAATAATATGACAAAATGTTAAAATTGTTCACATTTTTCTTGGTGTAGTTTCTGGATTGTCAGATAAAAATTTGCTGCTGTTATACTCCATTAAAAACAAAATAATGTGCAACCCAAATTTGCTAATGAAGTGTCACAGACAAGAAAATGTCTTGCAGTTGCCGAACAAATGCTTCCAATAAAGACACAAAAAGCAAAGATAAAAAACTACAATAATTTAATTTACATTAAGTTTTTCTTTACTGACGACGTGACACAATTTTTGAAAAACAAAATTAAACACTATTTTTTCAAATTTAATGCATAATTTGCATAACTGAGCGAATAAAAAACGATTTAACTCATAGGCATAAAAATGAGCAAAAAATTCATTCATTATATTCGAATGGGCACAATGACGTCGTCTTGGCCATTGAGCAGTGCTGCCAAGTATGTCACATGTGCGCTTGGAACCACAGTTGCAGTTGGTGGTAATATAAAGGCAACTGCTACGGTAATAACAAACAAAATCACATATTTGCATGTACCGGAGCAGTAAAGCAACTTCAAGTTTAAAACATTTTCATGAATGAAAATCAAATCAAACTGAAGCCAAACTACAAAGGAAAAAACTTCAGTAAAAAACAACAAAATAATAAAAAATAGAACCAAAAATCTGTTAAAAAATCAAATCTGAAAATGCAATAAATTTTAAAGTTTTATTATACAACCTGAGATACAGGGTGCTACTACCTACGCTCGTTTGAATGAAATCGTTGGTTGTAAGCGCAACTTAAAGCATTCGAATAGCAGCAATCACAACAACAAGTAGAGTAAGAGTAAAGCGCAGATCCATGCACAACATCCACGCAATTTTGTAAGTGTGGCAGATACAAACTTACAACGATACTGAATCTCTTGGATTTCGGAATTGGATTTGGATTTGGATTTGTCTAACAACGTAAGCAAATCGTATTGCCAACTACTTTTTTCCCATTTTAAATGAGACTAAGATATTGCAGTTGCTGCTGTTAAAGCTGTTGTTGTTGTTGTTGTTATTGTTGCTGTCGTACGCCATGTTGCTGCTAATTCGAATTTGAATTTAACTATCTTAAGTTTTTGTTTTTGTTTTACTCGAATACGCCAACTCAAAAATTATTAAATAAAAATAAAGGAAAAACACTAAAATCCATAAAATATTCATTCACAATTTTCTGATGCATTTCATATGCAAAATAAACGATATTTGAACATTAAAAGGTGTTCAACATTTAATTAATGCAGAACATTTATTAAAATCTATCACATAAATATAGTTAAATATATATATATATAGGTTTAAAAAGAATATTATTAAATATCTCAATGCTTACCAAATCAGCATTTAACACAGTTAAAATATCATCGGGTTATCATTGCATTCACAACACTCACTGACGATCGCATGAATTCGTTGCAGAATAGTGTATGGTCGTGAGTACTTCCCAGCATCGACTCATGAAGATCCATCCAACAAACAATGCAAACTATTTTTTGGCAATCATATTGTAATTAGTTAACTCGAAAGCTTTAAATCTTTTGTAGAACAAATCGAAGATATTTCCACAGTTCTGCAATGTATAATGATAGTTGGATGAAAACTTATACATGCCTAAATAGTAAATTAATGCCAATATGTTTATATTTAATATGAAAATTATAACTATTTAAGTTAAATATATCTGGTAATCAATTTAATCTTCAATGTTTACATCATTCCTTTTAAGATCTGATCTTCACCTAGCATTTCGATCTCACATCTATTCTTATTTACTTTTTCTATTGTTGAGCAATGTTATATGTATTTTGGATTTCTTTATAAGTATGAGAAATACATTATCTTACTAAAGATTTCTTAAAATAAAAACAAAGTTGTCCAAAATTTTTCAGTGAAGTAATGATTTATTACATACTTTTAGATAGGTGTCAATTTTTGTAGCAAATTTCCTATCTTGATGATATAGAACTTCTTTAAATCTTTTTTCAAAGGCATTTAAAAGCTGGAGGTGGTGACAATATACTCACTACAAAGTTTCTTCACATAAACTCTCAGATTCAACTTAAATGAAATCGACTTTAAATATTTACTTAAAAAGAATTTATTTAATAATAATACGTCCAGCTATTTAAGCTATAATAAATCAAAATATTCGTACAATTTCATATACAAAAACTTCAAAAAAAACAGAAATTTAAATTTGTGTGAAATCCTTAACACTTAATTCTCCATAAAAATGCTACGAATGACTAATTCTCTCTTTGCATAACAGTACATGATAACCCTTTGCTTCCCTTACCAATTCTTTCCATCGCTCTTTAACAGTTAACTCGTATCTTCAGTCTCGTATTTTCGTTCATCTTAATTCCATGAATACTATATAAAACCGTCGCAGCTTGGATCACTCTTCTTCTATTCCGGCTGCAAGTGCTTATATAGGATTGTTTCATTTCTCCATTAGTATCAGTAATTACCAAGTAGTCCAGTTACTTATTATGCAAATTATATTGTTTTAAGACATATATCTATTATATATGTATTATATGTATTATGTATTAAAAATTCATTCTTGTATTGCTATGGATTTGTCTTATTTAGAGCTAAGCACTATTTTGAGCAATTTTAATTTATTCCAAATTTACTTCCAGTGAACACATTTTATATGTAATGATGAATTATATATCTTGTTATGGTAAGATTTATTCTGCACGTCTCTTACGCGCCATGACTACTACTCGTCTGCAAAAAAGCAGTTACGGATACCGTAAATTATTTATTGCAATTATTATAGTAGTATAGTAGTATATACTTGATATACTACTATACTATACTATACATATAGTACATATTATATTATACTATTTTAAAATGTGGGTAAAGTTGAAAAAGTTCGAATATTAAACAATTAGTTTAAATTTTTTATTCTATATAACTTGCTATAATAGAATGAGAGCAAACAACCGAACCCATTGATAAATACAAGAGTTCCGCTGATTTCTATTTTAAAGTTGTGGAGTGAGTTGGAAAACATTACACTTAATTGGTTAAACCTGGATATAAATGGTATTTAATCATAACACATCATATGTTCCAGTATGTCATCGTCGGGTATCAGAGAACATGATCCTTAGTAATTTTTTATTCGTAGGCCGTATCTAGCTATATGATACCATACATACTAGTGTTTTCCGACATCCAGCATTATTCGACCTGCTTCTGTTTTATATTTATGGATGGGTATAGTAAATTGACAAGCAGGATATCAAACTAATTGGTAAATAAAGTGAAAATAAAAGATCTATTATGAGTTATATACATTTAACATATCTATTATAATTTGTTTGTGTTTAACAACCCACTTTATTCAAGCAACAAAACTGGATCTTATAGTTAAAGATACAGGGAAAGTCAGCGAAAAAAAAGTAATTCATTTAATAACAAACGTAATATCTCAATTACACCTGAGGCTTACCTGATAAATTATACAAAATGAAGTCGTATTAGGATAAGAAATTACATATAACTATTTTTACAATTTACAAACCAAATTTTATATATAATTTGTATTTATAAAATTATTAATCAAATGAACAAATAATAATTATTCAAATTCTTTTAAATTTTTTTTATTTTGGTTCATTCATAAAATTATTTTCGTGCCTTATTTTTTCATTAATAATTATTTTTGCTTTCAGCTGAAAAATAATAAATTTAATGTCAAATGTTGTAGGCGTTACCATTTAGTTAAAAATATCTTGACATATATATATATATATATCTTTTAATATATTTTCAATAAACTTGATATGTTCATTTATGGGAAAAAGGTGTGAATTATTCAGATACTTTAACAATAATAATGTTGTTGTTGTATTCGTAAATTAATATGATTCGCACTTGAATTGCATTTTGAAATTAAGTTTAAATGTTAAATGTCGAAAGTTGTAAACAATTTTTTTTGTCTTTAATAAAAGTAGTGACAACATTAATTATTATAATTTTATGTTAATAATTAATATTACAAATAAATTAATATGTTACCGGGTAATGATGTAGGCGGGTAAATATATATACATATAATAACCATTTGTTCTTATTTATTTCTTTCATTTATAAATTTGTATTAAATTATGAACACGAATTGTGAAATAATTACATTAAAACAACGTAGTGATACAACAGGAAACGTTGATCATTAAAATTGCAATCAATTAATTACATATTAGTATACGAGTATATAATTTCATTCATAAAATATTTCATTTTTAATTATAGGTAGCAATGACAAAATGCTATGTCTGGCAGTTAGTGGAGTGGCAAATGCTAATTATAGTAGAATAAGTGACTTTTTTTATTTATTATTTAAAATCTTGTTAGTATACTTCGAGATAATCGAGCCTCTTACTAAAGTATTTTTCTTAATTTTTAAAGATAGGCGTCTTGAAGTTATTCTTAACCTGATTTTGGGCTTATACTGAAGCGTAGTACTGCTATCATCTAACATTTAATCCCAATCGGAAACGAAATTCAGCCTCTATTATGTGATGCAAAATTGGTCTTATAAAAATTTTGTAATATGGAACAGAGAATAAGAGTTTCAGGTCGATTATTCACCATTTGGTCAATACCAAAGCAGGATCTCACAAAAAATGTAAGCAGAAGCATCATCCCCTACGAAACAAAGACGACGTTTAGTTTTTGAGAGATCCATCTTCTGAGAGAAAGTAACACAAATTAATGTGTCTCGTCAGGTCACCTGCAAGAAAGCTTAACTCTATACTACTGAGCAGTTATAGTTTTCCATTCGAAGAAATTTTAAATTCAAAAAATTATAATCAAAAAATTTTTTTTGGCTAACCATTCTCGTACAATTGATTTGGTTACCGTAAAATATCCCTCATAAATAAAAAGTGTTGACTTTTCTTTATAAATTTTATAAAATTTAAGAGCAAAATTAGTGTAAAACCTCTTCTGTTTACTTTTTACTAGAAAAAGAAAGATATTCTTAAAAATTGATAAAGTCTAATTAGTATATATAACTCATCGTGATATCTCTAAACTTATCCACTTATCTATCTGTTTTATTTTATAACATTGTTTATTTTAATAAAAGAATAAAATTAAAATTTGTTGTAGTCCAATAACTCCACTGATGTTAATCTATGTACATATCAACGCCATTCCTGTGGTACCACAATAGGCCATCATTTGAGCTCAAGCGGGCTTTTTGGGATAGAAGGCCACCACTCCAATCTACCTACCTAGCAATGATATACTTGAATGTGCCCGGCTTCCAGTTCTATAGCAAGTTAGAATGTCTACCTACCTACCAATGACTCCATATAACTGTTGCTATCACAGATTTCTGATCAATGTTACTGGTTAAGAAAGGATCTTAAAAATCAATTGTGGTTGTTGTTATAAATCCATCAATAATCTGCTGATATTTTTTATCTGACCTATAAACATAGAAGAAAGTGCTCTGGCTAGAAAAGTGTTTTAAAGGTATTTCGGTGCCCGCAGGTGTAAAAAGCGGTCGAGAACGTCCGCATCTTCGGTGGAAGGACCAGGTCACCAATGATTTGAGGTCGCCCGGTGTTACCAACTGGCGACAGCAAGCTACTTATCCTGCTGGCTGGCGGAAGCTAGTCGACGTGACCAAAGACGATCCACGTCTGTAATAGCCAACTAAGCAAACAAAACAAAACCGAAATGTAGAATTTGGTTGCTCATTGTGATTTTTAACGTTGAAACTCTTTGTTGTTGTATTCTTTAATGTAATCTATTGAATCAGTTACAGTTAATTTTGTAGCATTATAAGAATAAATACATAGATAAAAGCATCTAACTGATGCAAGAGTGGTCTACGATCAGCTAGTTTTGCATGTTGTAAAACTAGCTGATCTGGAATATAAAAGTCATTTGAGTTTTACAAAACAGGTTAAAGCCTTAACATTACAAAATATCGATGAAAATAGCTAGTCTGAATTGACAAGTTTTAATGCTAGAAAATATTGTGGATTTGCTATTTAAAATTGTTTCAATAAAATTTACCACAAAAAAAAAACATTTTATTTTACTAAAAACTCAAAATGAAATATTGGCTAAATGTTAATAAAAACATCTTTCCAGCCGATCATTAAAAATCAAGTATTGAGTTACATCGCTTCACTGTTTTTGATTGATAAAAATCTCTTGACTGATGGATGCATATGAAATTTTTGTCAATGAAATAGTAAACTGCAGCAGATTTCACAGATGCATATAATGAATCGAGTTTCAAAATATAAATGAGAAACAAACGCCTACAATAGAGTTGAGGAAACTAACAAATTGAATGTCACTTTCCACACCGCAATAAAAATCGGTAACAAATGCGCCTTAACTGTTCGGAACAGTGCCATACTGCGACAACAAAGTACATTTAAGCATAAAAAATAACCGTGAACATCATAAGATGAGATCAGTTCCGACGGAACTAACGATAACTTAACCGGAAAATATCAAAATTTATTAACATGTCCATTATGTAAAGCTTAAATGTACAAAAATGTAAAACGAAGCTAAATTAACTGTCAAAAATTAGTAACACAAAAGTATACAGATTTATCTTAGATACTTTTTGAAAATTAATGTCAGTGTCGGTTTGTATTAACACAGTAGCGGATTTGTGTTTCTAGGCAAAAGGGCATATCATAAACTTTAATTCCATGCAAATTTTCTAATAAAAATGTGCAAATGCAAAATGTTAAGTATATGCGTACATATTTTATAGAATAGATATTCTTATGTATATAATAGTATAATAAATAAATACATAAAATTTTTATTTGTGAATATAAATAAATCTTAATAACGTACGTAGGCAACTCTGTCTTAGTTAACCTCGGTTGATGTTACCACACCTGTTTTTGGTATTTGCTGCTTGTTTTATTTATTCAGCATAAAATTTTACAATGCAGTCGACTATGAATGAATCTTTTCATGAATGAATACACTCTGCACATTTACTCTAATCTCCGTTTTGTGTTGCTAGATGCTAGATATTCCCGCTTTCTTAGCTTATGCTTGTTGCTTTAACTTATTATTATATTGTCAACAATATTAATGATTCACGCGATATCATATTTCATGATTGTAAACATTTAATTTTTCAACAATCTTTTGTATGGCGAATGCTGTATGCAGATTGATCGAGTTTTATCACAAAAACTCAATGGGCACAAAATTTAATAGGTTTAAGCCTTAACACAACTTCGAATCAAAAACAAAAAATTTAATCTTTAATCAGTTGGGAGTAAAAGATAGGCAATGATACACATAACACTATTAGTGTACACTACTCTTCTAAGTAGCAACGACTAGGAAAGACGCTTTCAATATCCACTTTCTTCTAAAAATTATATCGATTATATATCTTTGTGTTGCAGCGACACAAAAATATTTAAAAAAAATGGAAAATGAAATTATTTTATATATATAAATATGTTAAGCTCGTCTTTGAAGATGTTTAATATCGTCAAATATTATTATATTGGAAAGAACAAATCATGCAACAAATAATGCCTCTACGAACAGAATACTATTGAAATTCAACAATTGAAAATAAAATTAAAATTAATTAATTAATTCAATTATTCTACAGCTGGTTTATGATTTCGTTCTAATATAAACACAGCAAGTAAAATTGTTAATAGAAACTTTCATAGCAAAAGTAACAGAACTCCAGAAATATATGCGAACAAAAAAGTCAAGTACGGCTTGGATCAGTTGGTTAAGGTGCGCTGATTCTGAGCTTCAGATTTGGCAGGACCCGAGTTCGATTCCTGGTACTTGCAGTCTCAAAAATAATTATTTACGAATAATTAAATACAAGAATTATTTCCAAGACCACTGATGATGGGTATTTGGGAATACTGGAAACAGCTGTATGGTCAGCCAAAAATTCAATTATTTAAAATAATATAAAAAATAAAATTTTTGTTGTTGTATTTCACTACTGTTCGATAAAACCTCTTTATGAAATATAACAAGTTTCTATTAAATAATAGTCACTTTCGTCAGGAAAATTTGACGTTAAATTACAACTTATTACCAATTATGTTAAACGTCTGAAAATACCAATAGAAAATGGATCAATAAATTATAAAAGATGCACTAATGGAATTGCACTTGGAAATTTTAATCGATCAGTATTATATATTATCCAAATTTGGAATAAACGTACCTTACAACCAACTTGAAAGCATGTAGTATATTGGTAGTCCATATTCTTGAAATGCAATTCATATATTCAGTGATACATGTTATATATCAAGTAATATATGTTATATATTCAGTCATTTATGTTATGAATAAAGTGAGATGTGTTATATATCAAGTAATATATGTTATGTATATAAATTAAATTAACTTATGTTATAAATTAAGTGATATATGTTATATATCATTTGAATGAAGCTGCACATAATATTAATCTCCTTTGAAACTCAGAATATCACTGCATCCACATTTAATCTAATGGCAACTGTTTTCGTTTAAGTACCCAAAAACATTTTCGGTTAAGTTTTCTTAACAAAAATTAGTTCATACCGAAATTCAAATTCTGAGTGATGGCTTCACCAACGCGGGAAAGGAGTTGGAATATTCCCAAAGTGATGGATGCTGCCTTTCGTAGATGAGACTGAAGTTTAGTAGACAGCACACAATACTGTTTGGTAGTGAGTATAAATTGCAGTGAGTACGTTTTAATCATGACATCAGACCGATGGTGAAAATCTGGTAATACCAGGATTAGCTTCGGCTACCCTAACTAATTGCGATTTGCCTCTTTAATGAAAGTATTGTATTGGCTAGGGTTAAAAACCAAAGTTACGAGGCTATAATAACTATAATTATTAGTTACATTCGATATAAAGTTGCATTTTATTACTGTGTCTTAATGTTTAAGGTAGGCTTTATAATCTACCAAGGAGGAAACTATATCCAAAGATATAGCTTCAGCTAGAATCTGTAAAGTTTGTTGAAATTCTTATGAGTGCGTTTATCATTGCCTTATGCTGATATTTGTGTTAAGATCTGTGTGATGGCTTAATATCGCTATATTTAAGTACGATTGTTAGAGCAATTTTAACACTTAAATTTAAGTAACTGCTTTGTGTCTAAATATATATAATGTTACAATAAGAAAATTACCAGGCTAAAAAAGAATTGCACATGTGGCAGAAATAACTCAGTACATTAATATTCGATTTGAAGAAAATCTGTCCAACGTATGAAACTGCTCCCGCAAAATTTTAAAAACTGTAATATAATGGAAGCTCATAAAACAATATCTTCCAAACCTAACAATCCCAAAAGTACACTATAGTATTGCACGAGCGAGAATTATATGATATGACTTGTATGCCATGAATTCAGATACATATTTATGGCAAAATAAATTATATTTTTAAATATTTATACATATCTTATTTATATAATACTAGTAGATGACCCGGCGAACTCTGTTCCGCCTTAAAGGCAATAAATAAGCAGTTTTTTTTTAATTGGAAAAAATACAAAAAAAAAAAAATACCTACATTAATCATTCATAATTTATTTGTGTATTTTAGTACACATCGCAAATTATCTATTTGTTGACCTCTGTTGTTCGCTCGACCTTCAGTCCTTAAATTTGCAGTATTTCGTATTCTTCTTGCATTACGGCTTTGTCGGGAAAGATTCGATCGTCTTGGTCGCGGCATTATTAAAAAACTAAAAACTCAAATGTTCAACCATACCATACATTATAATTGTTAATTATTTATTTTGTTGAGTTTGCAACAACCAGGTAGTTTTATTGATTAAAAACGATATTTATTGCAACACAAACTTATATTGATCTAATACAACTTTTAAAAACACATTAACTAAGTTATATTTCTATCTGTTAAATTTTAATAAAATATTTTCTTATATCAAAAATTTGATAATTTCAAAACCTACTTTGTCGTGAACGGGATAAACAGGTATCCTATGTCCTTCTCCTGGCCTTAAACTACCTCCCTGCCAATTTTCAGCTAAATCGGTTCAGCCTATATCCTTCTCCTGGCCTTAAACTACCTCCCTGCCAATTTTCAGCTAAATCGGTTCAGCCGTTCTTGAGTTATAAGTGGTGTAACAAAAACACATCTTTCTTTTATATATATAGAAGATATAAATATATAAATAGATATAAATATCAACGTTTGTAATTCTTCTACGTACATTTTTTTACTACATATATATATATATATATATATATATATATGTATGCATACACAATATTGCCTAAATACGACTGCAAGATAAATCTTTTTGTTTATATTTATTTTAATAAATACGCTTTAGATGCTATGTTTATATACTTTGTCATATTTTTTTTATTTACACACAGTTGTGTACATAACTCACATTTATTTAAATAATGGCGGCATTAACTTTATTTTAAATTAATAAATTAAGGATAAGTAGGCGTCATCGTCTACATAACACCACAATAATCATTCGAATTTATGTGATATAAAGAGAACTCTTCACAGAGCTGCTAGTATATGAATAAGATTGAGATATAATTGAAGAAGACTTTTTTAATGAAACTAAAGTGCAAGTACAAAATAAAAAATTTCACACACCCCCATAAATTTCTCCTAAGAAGTATTTCAAACAGCTTGTTATTTATACATACTCTCGTATATAATTTCGGTACCAAATTGTCTGCCATACACCCCAGTATTAAAAGCAAGAAAAATGAAAATAAAAACGATAACGAAGCAATTTATATACTTAAAAGCAAAAATAAATGCATTTAATATATTTACTAATGCACCCACCTATTTTTTTGGCAGACAGCGGCACACTTCGAACAGACTACCACCACCTACTTTCGACTACCGCATTAGTAATGCTCTCAACAGATCAATGAACTCTCCTTACCATACCGTACGCCCATATAGTGACCAAGTGCCCTAGTAATCCAATGTACGGTATATAAACTACAACTTAATTTTGTCTCGCAAGAGGGCGTATGAAAAATTTCGTAAAATGATCGCACGCAAAACTGAAGATCGGCAAGTTCATCCGCAAGCACGTGCGTTGTAAGAACAATAAACACAGATCGTATGCTTCTAAATAGAGCAAATTTGCTTACCATACTATTGTATGTGTGCGGGGGTAGTTTTACTAAATGTTCTTCTTCTAATCGACCACTTGTGATCATGATTCATTAGATACATGTGAACATATGAACATATTCTGCTAAGTTCTCAGTGCTGTTCTGTTGAATTCAAGTGAGTATATGGCATTTTGTTAGCTATGATCCACCCACCTAGTAACCGCTCTGTGCTGTGTTGGCTGCATATTTGCAAAATACAAATATTATTGTTTGTCAAGTTCACGGTCAATTGTCTGACCATTTCATTTGAAATTTTGTTAAGCGAAAATTCAAATGATTAAAATAACCGAATACCAGCATTGTGTGGTTTCGATTTCCGTTTCCGTGGGTGCATTTAACCTGGCTGCTGTACCAACATGCCACACGCTCTACTTTGAGATTGGCGCGTGCCTGCTGCGTTTGCTGCTTCTTCACATGCGGAGAGATCTTCAGCTGTACAGATTTTTCGCCTGGGCGTCCGGCTTTATTACTTATATCTTTTCTTTTGTTTTTTTTTATTTGATTTGAATTGAATTGACTTCTACAGATATTTGTGTGGAGGTTAACCTTGTTTATTGCGTGTTGCTGTATTTACTTTTTAGTAGTACGAGTAGTTGCTCTTTTTAATGTCGTTCATATAAGTTTCTGTAATTTATTGGTGTAAATTAAAAATAATCGAAACGTTGGCGTTCTGATTTGCAAAATCGGTACTAGCTTCAAAGTGGAAAAGGCGCCTTTGCACTTACCAATCGATGCCAATTGATTCTTTGTCACATACGTACGTCATTATTTTGTTTATTGGTCGGTACAAGACGCGTTGTGAGTGGTCGTTGGTCGTGTGCCTCGCACTACATTTTTAATTAATTTTTATCTGAAAAATGTTGACCAGTTCGCCCAACGTTTCGCTTTCTAAAATATTTTTTATGTCGCAATTATTATTATATTTT
>NC_051847.1:155042932-155055893 GCF_002237135.1 Teleopsis dalmanni | reverse complement strand
GGATTCTTGTTTACCAAATCCGCGCAAACTTAAGTGGACTGGTCATTTTTGGGTTCGATTGACTGTCGATTATTGTCGATTGTGCAAGTGGAGTTTTGGTAGATAAAAAGGAAAACCGAGACAGATTCGCTGCAATTTATCGCCCAGGTTTTTTGTTATTAAATTAATATATAATTTAATTTAGTATAAAGTTTTTATTAAAAGCCAGTATTTTGATTAAGTGGCGTTTGCTGTAATCAACATTCACACTTTATTTGCCATAATTATTAATTAATCCGAGCGTTCTGTGGACTTTATCTTGCACGGTCTTGTTGCATTCAATTAGAGACATTTTTATAAAATCTCTGAAAATACTGAGTGTAGCTGATAATAACAGCCAGAATCCACTTTTTATAGCGCGGTGTTTGAAATGTTTTTAGTATTTATTATGACATTCTGTTTGCGTTGATTTATATAATTTACTAGATTTTTAATTTATATTTATGCACATTTTTATTAGCGTCTAGACGGCATATGCCAGTGCTTTGTGGCTAATCATTCTAATCAATTTTATTTTTTAATATATATACTATATTTTTAAACTTATACATGATACATTATTTGCAATTGTAATATGATAATAATTTTATATTTTTAAATTAATTATATTGTGTTATATTTTAGCATATTGCCGAACAAGTTTTGGAAAAAACTGCATGGTGTCTTAAACTCACCTGAGCCATTGCTGCCAAACCACAAGGCAACTAGATCCTCACTTGGCGATGAATGATAATGATTTCCGTACAAATATGGACTAGGATAATCAAGGAGCATACGACGTGAAGAGGGTGAGTCAGCTGCAAATTACAAAAAAAAATTAATTTTATTAGTTCAACTTTATAAATTTTAAGATAAATGCATATAAAAAGTGACTATTACTATTACTATACTATTATTTATCTACTATTACTATTATCCAATTATATTACTAAACTATTTAGAAAAGGCTAGATTAAAAAGTTCGATCCTGCCGGTCGTTTTGGGAAATTTTGTGAGAAATAATTAACTATAG
The DNA here is from genome assembly GCF_002237135.1 of Teleopsis dalmanni. NCBI lineage: Eukaryota > Metazoa > Arthropoda > Insecta > Diptera > Diopsidae > Teleopsis > Teleopsis dalmanni. The sequence goes on along the minus strand of NC_051847.1, from coordinate 155,054,842 downwards.
GGCTATAAGTTTTGACATTAAAAATGTTTACCTATATACTAGTTTCTTATGTTGTGTTTAGATTATTGTATATATTTATCAATACACATATATCTTTTTTCATACAGAAGTTATAAAGAGGTCATTTCAAAAAACCAAAAAAACTTTGGCATGAAAGTTTTTTTGTTGTTTGTTTAACAAATTTACTTGCTGTATATACATTAGAACCAAATCATAAACCAGCTTAAACTTCAATACATGTAGCATGATTTGTCCTTTTTTATGTATACAGATGTTATGTAAATTCCATATTAAAATATGAGAAAGAGGTTGGATAACTCTAAGTGTAAACATAGTAAGTGTTTAAGTGTAAACACAGATATTTTTACGGTTAAAAGATCAGTGACCAATGCCGCACTAAGGGTTCCTTATCTATATAATCTTAAATAGGGCAATATAGCAGTGTACGTAAAGATTCTGAATGAAGTGTCAAAGTTTACGTGCCTTAAACTCTTTGATGAGATGAATAGAATTGCCTAGTTTTTCCTAAACAATTCGAAGTGGTCATCAGTGACTAATCAATGGGGGCAAATAACGAAATTATCTTAAAACAGGGCTCACACTTATGGTATACTGATGGGTCTAAAATGGGGAGATGGCAGTGCAGGAGCACGAAATGTAGAAGCAAAATACTGGAAAATAATCACAATCAGAAAAACGGTATCCATTTTGCAGGCAGAAGTTAATGCTTTAGAGTAATGTGCTGATAATGCCTACACAGGGGCACTCGAGGTACCAAACTGTGCAGTATTTTGTACAGCCAAGCAGCTCTAACATCTAGTCTGGGAATGCTTTCAACTTCTCAATACTCTAGCATCGAAGCTATGGTTGTGCTATCCTGCCTACTGAGTGCAGTAAGAAGTTAACTCCGTAAATTATTTGAATTCAATCTTAAATTTTTTTAACAATATTCATAATTTCTTTAAATGTACTAAAATTATGCTATAAAAAAATATTAAAACTTACTGACTGAAATGAAAATTTGTTTATATTAGATTTGTTAATGACCAAACTTAATTCAAAAATGTCAAAACTGAATATCATTGTAGTGCTTTATACATATAAATCATCGACCTTGATGACGGCTTAGTAAATCCCAGCTCTAAACAAACCACAGAAAAAGATTCATTACAACCTAACAAACTATCTCTAATCCTATCTCTAATCTGAAATTGTACACCTTCATTCAATTAATTAGATTATATTGCAATATAATATAAGTATCGTTTTTTAGGGTATTATATTAAATACGGGTTAATATTAGCATTAAATTACTTTGGATGGAATATTACAATATAGTATCTATCTTCAAATTTATCAAGTTCACTTAAATAAAAAGACTTGGTTATCTTTCAAATAACCAAGAACTCTTGAAGGAATTTTATATACAGATTTATCTGTATACTTATTTAATTCTAGTATTCAAATATAGTATCAAATATTTCTAGCAATATCTATAACAGAATACTTTATCCACATGTAAAAAATGTAAATATCAAAACGACAATATTTAAAAATAAATAGACAGGTGATTAGATCTCTATTCTAGGGACTATTATTTCCTTCTATTCAATCAGGTAGCTTTATCTTAATTAAATAGTAGTGCAGACCAATGTATCTGATAAGGTACACCACCAGCAATCTCAGTACTGCCCTGCTGAAAAAAGGTAGCTAATTGTAGGTAATAATGATCAGTATAAATGATTATATTCCCCTTTTTTAAATCAAGGTTTAACATATATATGTAATTTCAAGATATTATGTGGTGTTCATATCGGTCAAACTTATAACTATATTATATATTAGAAAATAATGTCGTTTTGAATTTATTATATATTAAAACACCGGCATAATTACCTTGTACTTGTGCAGCGTACTCAGTTGCTTTCTGCAGATTTAACCTGGGCCTGGGTTTTGGGAGAGTTTGTTGTTGTGCAGTATTTGCAGGAATGGAACTACTACTATTACAATTATTAGCAGTAGCTATAGTCTGCTGATTCGCAGAAGATGATGAGTCTAAAAGCAATTGTTGCACTTGCAAGATATCAACGTATTCATCAAGTTCTACAGCAGGTGTAGAACCAGAACGATTGATATTGGCAACAGTGCCACCATTACCAGTAACAATTGCACCACCAACGGAGCTGGTTATAGCCGCTTGTGTTGTTGTTGGATGCGTGTAGTGATGCAAATAAGTGGCACCCGTTGCGTTTGGTGTGTAAAATCCAAATTGTGTTGCTGCGGTTTGTACAGAAATCGGTGGTGGCGGTGGTGGTGGAAATTGCAGAGGACTACGTCCCAAATTCAGTAAAGGCGTCGAAGGTGTATTCAAAGAGTCTTGCTGTGCTCCACCGTTTAGATTTGCCGTAATGCCTAAATTATTTGCGTATTGATTTGAAGCGTTCAAATTGGGCGCTAAGCCGTTCGTATCTGTTGCTGAGGTTGTGTTCGATGCTGTTGCTGCTGCTGCTGTATGATGCTCACTTTCACGACGCATTGCTAACAACATTTTTACGCGCACAATTAAACACAAACAAAATTGAAGCAAAAATAAAATAATAATTTAAAAAGAAATTGTAATAAAACAAAATGAAAATATAAACTGAAAAATTAATTAATTTGAAAAATTTGCACTCCATTTGAGGTTGATGATTTTATCTTGGATATTCAAAAATTAAACTAATTTTAGAGTAGCAATTTTGATTTGCATAATAATTATTATTATTTTTTTTTATTTTTTAAATTTAGCTTCACTAATTTAAATATTTCTCTTTATTAATTTTGTTTTATTTTAAATCACATAAATTCAGTCTTGAAACACTTTAATTAAAGTTGATTGATTGGGGACATATATCTAAAAATAATAAAAAAAATTAAATTATTTTTTGTTAAATTTTATAAAAAGTAATGGTTAAGTTAGAGTTAGCTTCATTATTTATTAATATAATTATAAATAGTTCAAGTGCTTAAATTAGTGGTATGTCAATTTTTTTTAATAACAGCTGACATTTTCGGATCATTGACTTTAAATATATTTACTGAAAATGTTCAAAAACTCAAATTTTGTTGGATATATTAATAGTCAATAGAATAGCTATATAAGGACATTTTTGAATTTAATTTTAAAATAATATGCATGATACACGCAATATAAATATAAAATTTATTTTAATTATTACGTAATTAATTATTTTATTATTACTTACTTAATTATTATAAGTAGTTCAAAACATTTTCTTTAACGTTTAACCGATTTTATCACCATAAAACTAGTCAAAGGACCATAATATCTATATTTAAAATATCGAATTGATTTTTGAAATCAATCTAGTCAAACTATAATAATATTCTCATATAATTAAAGTATTAAAAAATTTCAAAAATTTAAAAACTGAAGAGCATTAAAGTTTTTGAAAAATATCGAAGACAGTCTGCTTATGAATGGAGATAGATACAACCCTTTTCAATGAGAAGTCAAAAATTAACATAATAGTTTTTAAAAGATATATATTTCAGTTTTCTGAATTAAAACAAATATTCGAAGTCAACTGATACTTCCATATATTGGTTTTGAGATTGGCTCCCTATTTAAGACTCCATAATGATTTTTCAAGAATAAGTTTCGGAGCCTAATTCAAATAAAAATATTCACTAAATATAATATATTATATAATATATAATACCAGTATATACTAATGTATAATATTTAATAACTTATTTTATAACTGGCAGTGGTTTTCGCTAACTTTTCTGGCTGTGAGTAAAGAGAAAACATTTTTCTTGATGCTTATATAAAAACATGATAATAAACCATTTAAAATTCTTATCCATACTGTTTTTAAAGAAGATAATCGCCTGAATCTGTACTAAAAGAGGTGTATAATTTTAAGCTAACCATAGAAGTCCCAGATGCTTAATTACCACAGATTATCACAAGAGCAATGTTGAATGTCCTCGATTTTGACACGACCCCGATTTTTTGGCCTCATCTATTTAACAATAGATTTTAGTATTTTGAGTAACTTTTATCACTAGGCTATATAATGTATGAGTAGAATTTAGTTTTTAGATATCAGGTTTTAGTGATTTTTAAACGAAGACCACTAACTAGTTACTTGAGTGCCCGGAAAATCGAAATCTCAACAAATAAAAATGACTTTTTATCAGTCATTTGGTTTGATAAATAACTATAACCTTGAAAGAAGTATATACTCTTATATCTGAGTACTATGTAGTTATAACTATAGGTAGGTATATCATATTAGTGTGGAGTTTGACCCTGTATTAGTGGAAGCAACATACTTTGACAGAAGTAATTCGAAAAAGCGAGGAATTATTTTGAAATAATTTTTTGGTGTTTCATATATTCCCGCAGGTCCACGTTTCGGATTTGATAGTGTTTAATTCTTGATACTTGCAGTCTAAGTATTAAGTATTACAGAATAAGTTAACATATTTCCAAATAAGACTGATACATGTATTGCCATATATATAAAATATATGCATGGCTGGATCAAGAATTCACTTCATTAAAATTTAAAAAATTTCTTGTACTTAATTTCTTGTACTTAAATTTCTTTTACTTATTAAAACCCATTTTTCGGTTTGAATAAAGTTGTCATTATCTCCAATAAGTTATATAGATTTCTGAAAACGTATTAAAATGGGTTTTTTTTTATCATATACATATATTTTTGTACACGTTTTCGGTATTTACTTATTATATTAAGTAAGTATATATAGTAGTTTTCATATTTTATAATATAATATATTTATGTATGCAATATATATTTTAAAAAATATATAAATATTTTAAGAATTATACATTAATTCTTAAATGTTGAATTTGTATTATATTAAATAAGTCATTTTTCTACAAAAACACTATATTAAAAATATAAATTAACTAAATAAAAATTTTTAAAAAATTGTATAATAAATTTATTTAACTTAGTTGATGTTATTTGTTTTATTAGGTTAATTTATTTATTTAGATTATATGAAAATATTCATTAAAATTCCCGACGGAAAAAATTATTTTAAATATTAATTTTCACTCACCGACGGTTTTCCTACATTTCAAAATGCAGAAAATTTCTTGAGATTGTACACGAAGGAGCTCACTTGTAATTGACAAATTTCACTTTAATAATTTTAATAAATTTGATGTATTTTTTTTTGCTATAAATAAAAAATGTAATCTTTGCACTAATATTATTTATATATTTCTTATAATTTTTTGCCTGTTGGTATAATTTTTTATAAACAAAATGGGGACGTTGTCACTTCCGTAACAGTTTGTCGCTTACAGAACGTAAAAATTACCGAGCAAACAAATAACGCGAAATTTTAGAAATTAATTTTATGTTAAAAAGCAGAGCTAACAGAAACGCTGCCGAGACGAGCCGTAGAGCCGCCAAGCCGCTACTAGCTACAGCCGGTGAAAATGAAAATGAAATTCTGTTGATTGTAAAGTGTGCGGAAAATATTTATATTTATTTGTATGATTAACAAAAACGAAAGCACACAAAACGAAAATCCACGAAGAAAATTTCACTGAAAATGAAAGAAAAGCGCGCGACATTTGCTGCCTGCGTCGGTACTGCGCTACTGCGCTGCTGTTGCTAAAATTGGTGAATATTCCATATTTCAGTGTGTTTGTGTGGGAGAAAATTTTGCAAATGAGGCGCTATCCAGCTCAATGGCAGCACATGAAGACTGCGTCGAACGTTGGTGTGGGAGTGCTTATCGGTGTGAGAACTGAGCAAGAATTCGACCAAATGGCAAAATACAAATGAGTATGAGATTTGTAAATAACGTAATTCATAGACAGCAAGTAAAATATTTCGGCAGGAACTGGCACTACCAACAAATATTCTACGATCAAACTAAATAAGTGTGACGAAGTCAAATATTACGTATACGCCTCAGTCGTGCGGGTGGCAGTGACATCAACAACCCCTCATAATGTTTACTAGACAACCAAGACGCCTACACTACACAACACAACACAATAATAACAACAACAATTGTACACATATTAACTTCGGCATACATTGTGTTTTGTTTTTACTGTTGTTCATTTCTCTACCCACTCGCTGCTTACTGCAGGCTGCATTTTAACTTCTACTGCTTACTTCTTACTGCTTGCTTTTTGATTTTTATTTAGCTTTTGATTTAACCTGTTGCTGCTCTGCTCGGAATGGGGTGCTCAGCTTACATACTATGTATACATTGTATGCTTTGTATGTGTTATGATGGTATGCGTTTGTTTAGGTGTTGACCTCATGACGGCAGCAATTTATCTCTGCTACTGCGCTCCCTACTGCAAATAGAATCACTCATTCGTTCATTACGTTTCAATTGATAATAAATAAATTTAGTTTTCCTTTTAAATATTTTTATCGTAGCATTGATGACGCTTTCGCTGTTAGTTCTAAATTTATTTGAGTCTCTTACGTTATTAATAATTGTGTGGGCATGTGTGTGTTTATTTGGCTGTTCTGCTAAGTCGTTAATGTGTAGCTGTGTAGTTGTGCTGAGCCTAGTGCCTTTTAATGTTCTTGTTTATAATTTTTTTTCTTCTTTTTTTATGGTAGGAATTGGCGGTAAAATTCTTCAAAAGTGAATCGTTTTCCCATAAATGTTATTTTTAACGAATTGCTATATTTGGGGAAATTATTAATATTTTGTTTGCAGAGAATATTTGAATATGTCGCTTCGGGTAAGATACAAGTTAAGTGCTCACTATTAGCTCAAAATAAGTTCTGCAGACCTAAAAATAAAACTTTTCATATAAAAGTTTCTGAGTACCTATTATTTTTTTTTTAGTGACGTGTTTAGTATCGTACCAGGTAAACAATTTGTTATAAACAACAAATACGAGTAATATTAATAATTTAAAATTGACCTATTGTGGTGTCACTAGCTATAGTATGTTACAAAATATAGTACTACATGTAGTAAGGGTAGTATGTGGGTATATGGGCGCATCATTCCCCAACCATTTTATACGCATGAAATGATACCTTGTATCTTCTGGCTAATTCTTTAGCTCAAAAGATTCTTGGGAAGACTCTTCTAATACGATTGCAGAGTAAAAACCGAATCAAGTGCTTTGAAAGCCATTCCGAAAATTGATTTCAACAACTGCCGCTGGGGTTGGAAAAACCCTTGCCTCCTTTTATGGGGAGGGAAATACTTTAAAAACGTTGAATAAGATTAAAAAGAATAACATACATTAAGATTTTAAAGTTATGAAAATTTTCACCTTTTCAATAGTACATTATTCATTATATTCAGTGGAGAAAATACTTGCCGACTTTCAAATAAAAATTTTAAATTTAATACTCAGTGTATTGGAAAGTTGGAAATATAATATACTTTTTACTATTGGGGCAGGTGTTTAGAAAACAGAGAAAATATATTAAAAAATTATGCACTTCGGATGTGATGGATATTTCTATTATCAATATATGCAGACAGTATGATTGTGAAAAAAGTCACATAGTTTACCAGAAAGTAAGAAGGTATTCTGCTATGAAAAAGAGTTTGTGGCAGGTAGCACTCAAATTTTAACATCTAAATGTTTACAAATAATAATTTGGTTCTTATTTAATGGCACTGCCATGACTTAGATTAACTGTATTTTTTTTTCTATTCATTTATCCCTCTGCCATCAGTCATTCCTAGGTCTTGTCTCGCATTGTTTTCGAAATAGGAGATTATTATTGAGAGATTGGAGACTATTTTCATAAGACTGTTATTTAAATTTAGTTCCCCAAGCCTTGAAATATTATTGTTGTTAACAGTCTATGAAATGCATTACACATTGATTGCTACCTAAACGTTTCGCCCCCTGAAGTAACTATTGGCAATTCATTTCAATCCACAAGATATCTCTGGTGCATTTAGATTTGTAAATCATATTTTCTAATTACGCAATATTTCCTATACTTATATGAGTGATCTTACTTCATCAAATATGAGATTTCGCGTAAGAAATGCTTTAGATTTGATTGAATTTCCTCAATGCATGATTATAGATTTGTTTTCTAAGGAAGGATTATGCTAGACTTAATTTTTTTTCGCTTTGAAGTACTATGCGCTTATTTAAATTAATTCTGACATCAAATTATTGATTTCAGATAACTTTTAAGATAATTTTTATTAAATTCTCATATTTTGATATCATTCAGAGTACTAAACAGGAGACGTTAAAATTCTTTAATATGCGAAGGAGAAAAAAAGTTATTGAAAACCAGATAGTGAATTAAAAACACTTCACATAATTCTGAACTAAAATGGAGTATTTTATAATATAATATTAATAATTATATTAATAATAAAATATAAATTATATAATAAATATTATATGCTATAATGATCAGCTGAGGTGTGAGAAGTTGCATTCAATAGCATAACAACACTTCAAACTACGCTGTATAGTCTACGAACTATTTCATTCGAGAATTTGTAACAAGAACCCATATTCATTATCTTTAAACCTTTAAACGATTTACATATAACATATAAATCATTTACGAAACGATACCAGGAAACGAAGTAAACGTTTGCCGTAACCGGTGATTTAACTAAACTCCTGCAAACGAGTTTAGGAGCGAAAAACAGTTGACGTATAGTTCGTTTGCAATAAACGAAGAAAATATTTGAGTGTTCGAATCGTTATCATAAGTTAATATTTGCGATAACTATTTCTTCGATGAAGGTTTGACTGAACCTTCGTTTACGTAAAGAAATAGTTTGTGTGCGTTTAACGAAATAATTGCCTGAGCGAGCTAGTTTTGTTTATAGACCGAAAATACTTGCATAGCAACTTGGTTATACCTAGTTCTGACTTATATCAGAAATATAATTTCATATAATTTGAGTAGCTTGCATTGAAAATACTAAAGTACTCATTGGTGTGGTAGCTGTGATTGTGTATTTTCACATAGATCTTTCATGCAATGCTGCTCTTTACGACATGACCTTTGATGCTAAATTAAATGTAAATTTCCACAATAATACAAAAAATAATGGTTTATAAGTTAAAATAACTCAATTGAAGTCACCTCAATAAATGCTTAAAGATAAGAATGCCAATTTCTTTTACCTTTCAGATCAAATACTAATAATATAAATGTTAAGTTGTGTTTTGTGAAGTGAAAAGAGTTAATTATGAGCAATTTGTGGTTGCCTCAAGGAGTTTTTAACTTAAAATTCAAATATTAATTTGTTAAAGAAAATTTTAAGAATTGACATTTATATTACCTTAAAGTCAAAGTTTAATCAAAACTCCATTCAATCCTTTTTTTTAAATTTCACTGAGGAACACCCACACTCACACAGGAATGAAGGAATGATGAAACCTTATAAAGAACAAAGTGGCTATGCCATTTACTAATTTTAATGTTTTACTTCAGTTTCATCAAATAAAGTTGCAAAACTTAAAGGTTACGTGAATTTAATGAAATTTCATATAATAAAGGAAATGTTAAATATTTTAAGTTTAAAAGTGATGTTTGCATATTATACCATTGTGACATTTACTCCTGTTTTGCCATCATAAAGCAAACTGTTGCTTGCCACTGTTATTGTTTTGCTTCACTAGAACATCAAATGCTGATGAATAATATCAAGTAACAAAAGTCACAACACCCACCTACCCGCAAAATGGCAATCACACAGTAGCAATCTTTCTGCGATGCAACAGTTTATCCTGTAGATACTTTGGCATTTAACTTGCGCGTAACTTACGTAGGCGCGTAACTAAAAGCAACCGGAAAATTGTAAGAAAAACAAACAAAACTGAAAAAAAATCATTTTTACGCTAGAAATTGGCGTTTTTCCCTGAAAGAAAAGCTGAAAGAAAAACAAATATGGAAATTTATTGCAGTAAAGAAATATTAAAGCAAACATTCAAGAATCGAGTGTGAACATTTAATGAATGAAATTTACGCTTCTATAATGAAAATTTTGTTATGAATGAAAGCTTTCAAAAGCTTACAATTTTCAATGAAAGCCAGGAAGTTCACAAAAGCTTCACAAATAGTTTCCCACATTTTCTTGAAAGCCTACATGAAAATAAGTAAAAATTTGAATTACTTTCATAACTTTTTGGCGCTTAACTTTTGAAATTGTGAGCTTTTTTCCTCGAGTGAAAGCCCCAATAAGTGAAATGAAGCTTTTCCATTCATCAGTTTTATTGAAGGTGTATGGCATTTTCAATTTCTCTCTGTTTCCAGAAAAATTATTGTTTTGCACTTTGCAGCCATTTTGATATTTAACATAACAGTGACATTTAATACATTTCCGCTCACACCCACATACATACGTATGTGTATACATATATATATATAGCAAAAACATACATATAAATATATAAAGTTCATTCATTGCAGTATCAGTTACAAATTTTTGTTATTCTGACATTTACCTAGTAAAAATCTTGTTTTACATTTAATTTAATGTTTTCATACTCGAATGCTGCGAGCTGATTTCTACTCCCACTTCAGTCATTGAAGTTATTTTACATATACTTATTTAATTGCTACTCATTTTGAAATATTACCAATGTACACCCACATGTCAGCACTGCCATTGTAATCAATTAAATTCTGTAATGCAAAATCGTATAATATATTTTTAATAAATCCATCCAGGTCTTGTCGTATGAGTGATTATATTGAGGTTCTTAAAAACGAAACCAATGCTTGTCTCTCTTTAGCATATATATAGTCTATTAACATATAGACTATATATATAGCCTATTAACGTATAATCTCATCAACAAATGAGTTTTATTCCGACGTCTATTATTGGCTAAGTTCGATAATAGATAATAGTAATAATGTAATAATAATAATACTATTATTCTAATAATAGTGATATAATATAGACAATAGATTATAATAATAGATAATAACAGATAAGTTTGAATTCATTCGAGTAAGTTAAATTTTGTAAGGGATTAGTTTAGTTCAAACGGTCTAGTCTAAATTGCTATAATGATTCATATATAATTTTTATTTACCGCCATACAATCCCGAAATTGTTTAATGTTAAAAATCTCCATAAGTAATTTGTATTATAATAATGGTAGTAGATCATCTCAGTATAGCTTTCTTTGCTTCTCTTTTTCTTTTCATATGCATGAAAAGGAATTTGGGCCTCCCTAAGCCACAGAATGGTCTTGAGCCTACAAACAGCGTGTTTGCGTTTTAAACAATTTCGTAATTTCGTGGAAATTTCAGTGTATCCCGGAAGCCAAAGGATTCATATCTGATTGTTTTGGTCAAAGATGTTCAACGTTTCAAGATACTCTATCATCACTTTCGAAGTCATCAAGACCTATCAGTTAAGGTAGCCAATAATCTGTATATAGAATATACAAAATATTTACCAATATAAATAAATAGCTACTATATAGTTGTGATAGTTATGTTGAACGTTAAAGTGTACACACCTATTTATTGCATAAATTTCTGTTAGGTAAATAGTTGTTTTTATTTAGTGCTTTGAAGAATTTCACCCCGGATTATAAACACCATCTCAGATTCCTTAATTAGTGAGGGAAGCGTGCGTATAACAAGTTAGCATGTTCTGATTTATCTTTAAAATTTTAGATATACCATCTTAACTATTTATATTACTAGCTGTATTTTTAAAACGTAAAAATATAAAATTTCTGGTAATAAATACAATTATTGGTGTTGATATTATCTTTGGTGATGGGTAAAAGGGCTCTCTTCGCTTGCGACTGAAGATTAGCATATAGAGAAGAGAACCTCAGCAAATTCCGTCAAACGCATTTGCATGGCTCTTCTAGTATTCACACACGCTAGTCTCAACATCTTGTTGGGTATATTT
>NC_051847.1:155028385-155042832 GCF_002237135.1 Teleopsis dalmanni | reverse complement strand
AATGTTCAAAAACTCAAATTTTGTTGGATATATTAATAGTCAATAGAATAGCTATATAAGGACATTTTTGAATTTAATTTTAAAATAATATGCATGATACACGCAATATAAATATAAAATTTATTTTAATTATTACGTAATTAATTATTTTATTATTACTTACTTAATTATTATAAGTAGTTCAAAACATTTTCTTTAACGTTTAACCGATTTTATCACCATAAAACTAGTCAAAGGACCATAATATCTATATTTAAAATATCGAATTGATTTTTGAAATCAATCTAGTCAAACTATAATAATATTCTCATATAATTAAAGTATTAAAAAATTTCAAAAATTTAAAAACTGAAGAGCATTAAAGTTTTTGAAAAATATCGAAGACAGTCTGCTTATGAATGGAGATAGATACAACCCTTTTCAATGAGAAGTCAAAAATTAACATAATAGTTTTTAAAAGATATATATTTCAGTTTTCTGAATTAAAACAAATATTCGAAGTCAACTGATACTTCCATATATTGGTTTTGAGATTGGCTCCCTATTTAAGACTCCATAATGATTTTTCAAGAATAAGTTTCGGAGCCTAATTCAAATAAAAATATTCACTAAATATAATATATTATATAATATATAATACCAGTATATACTAATGTATAATATTTAATAACTTATTTTATAACTGGCAGTGGTTTTCGCTAACTTTTCTGGCTGTGAGTAAAGAGAAAACATTTTTCTTGATGCTTATATAAAAACATGATAATAAACCATTTAAAATTCTTATCCATACTGTTTTTAAAGAAGATAATCGCCTGAATCTGTACTAAAAGAGGTGTATAATTTTAAGCTAACCATAGAAGTCCCAGATGCTTAATTACCACAGATTATCACAAGAGCAATGTTGAATGTCCTCGATTTTGACACGACCCCGATTTTTTGGCCTCATCTATTTAACAATAGATTTTAGTATTTTGAGTAACTTTTATCACTAGGCTATATAATGTATGAGTAGAATTTAGTTTTTAGATATCAGGTTTTAGTGATTTTTAAACGAAGACCACTAACTAGTTACTTGAGTGCCCGGAAAATCGAAATCTCAACAAATAAAAATGACTTTTTATCAGTCATTTGGTTTGATAAATAACTATAACCTTGAAAGAAGTATATACTCTTATATCTGAGTACTATGTAGTTATAACTATAGGTAGGTATATCATATTAGTGTGGAGTTTGACCCTGTATTAGTGGAAGCAACATACTTTGACAGAAGTAATTCGAAAAAGCGAGGAATTATTTTGAAATAATTTTTTGGTGTTTCATATATTCCCGCAGGTCCACGTTTCGGATTTGATAGTGTTTAATTCTTGATACTTGCAGTCTAAGTATTAAGTATTACAGAATAAGTTAACATATTTCCAAATAAGACTGATACATGTATTGCCATATATATAAAATATATGCATGGCTGGATCAAGAATTCACTTCATTAAAATTTAAAAAATTTCTTGTACTTAATTTCTTGTACTTAAATTTCTTTTACTTATTAAAACCCATTTTTCGGTTTGAATAAAGTTGTCATTATCTCCAATAAGTTATATAGATTTCTGAAAACGTATTAAAATGGGTTTTTTTTTATCATATACATATATTTTTGTACACGTTTTCGGTATTTACTTATTATATTAAGTAAGTATATATAGTAGTTTTCATATTTTATAATATAATATATTTATGTATGCAATATATATTTTAAAAAATATATAAATATTTTAAGAATTATACATTAATTCTTAAATGTTGAATTTGTATTATATTAAATAAGTCATTTTTCTACAAAAACACTATATTAAAAATATAAATTAACTAAATAAAAATTTTTAAAAAATTGTATAATAAATTTATTTAACTTAGTTGATGTTATTTGTTTTATTAGGTTAATTTATTTATTTAGATTATATGAAAATATTCATTAAAATTCCCGACGGAAAAAATTATTTTAAATATTAATTTTCACTCACCGACGGTTTTCCTACATTTCAAAATGCAGAAAATTTCTTGAGATTGTACACGAAGGAGCTCACTTGTAATTGACAAATTTCACTTTAATAATTTTAATAAATTTGATGTATTTTTTTTTGCTATAAATAAAAAATGTAATCTTTGCACTAATATTATTTATATATTTCTTATAATTTTTTGCCTGTTGGTATAATTTTTTATAAACAAAATGGGGACGTTGTCACTTCCGTAACAGTTTGTCGCTTACAGAACGTAAAAATTACCGAGCAAACAAATAACGCGAAATTTTAGAAATTAATTTTATGTTAAAAAGCAGAGCTAACAGAAACGCTGCCGAGACGAGCCGTAGAGCCGCCAAGCCGCTACTAGCTACAGCCGGTGAAAATGAAAATGAAATTCTGTTGATTGTAAAGTGTGCGGAAAATATTTATATTTATTTGTATGATTAACAAAAACGAAAGCACACAAAACGAAAATCCACGAAGAAAATTTCACTGAAAATGAAAGAAAAGCGCGCGACATTTGCTGCCTGCGTCGGTACTGCGCTACTGCGCTGCTGTTGCTAAAATTGGTGAATATTCCATATTTCAGTGTGTTTGTGTGGGAGAAAATTTTGCAAATGAGGCGCTATCCAGCTCAATGGCAGCACATGAAGACTGCGTCGAACGTTGGTGTGGGAGTGCTTATCGGTGTGAGAACTGAGCAAGAATTCGACCAAATGGCAAAATACAAATGAGTATGAGATTTGTAAATAACGTAATTCATAGACAGCAAGTAAAATATTTCGGCAGGAACTGGCACTACCAACAAATATTCTACGATCAAACTAAATAAGTGTGACGAAGTCAAATATTACGTATACGCCTCAGTCGTGCGGGTGGCAGTGACATCAACAACCCCTCATAATGTTTACTAGACAACCAAGACGCCTACACTACACAACACAACACAATAATAACAACAACAATTGTACACATATTAACTTCGGCATACATTGTGTTTTGTTTTTACTGTTGTTCATTTCTCTACCCACTCGCTGCTTACTGCAGGCTGCATTTTAACTTCTACTGCTTACTTCTTACTGCTTGCTTTTTGATTTTTATTTAGCTTTTGATTTAACCTGTTGCTGCTCTGCTCGGAATGGGGTGCTCAGCTTACATACTATGTATACATTGTATGCTTTGTATGTGTTATGATGGTATGCGTTTGTTTAGGTGTTGACCTCATGACGGCAGCAATTTATCTCTGCTACTGCGCTCCCTACTGCAAATAGAATCACTCATTCGTTCATTACGTTTCAATTGATAATAAATAAATTTAGTTTTCCTTTTAAATATTTTTATCGTAGCATTGATGACGCTTTCGCTGTTAGTTCTAAATTTATTTGAGTCTCTTACGTTATTAATAATTGTGTGGGCATGTGTGTGTTTATTTGGCTGTTCTGCTAAGTCGTTAATGTGTAGCTGTGTAGTTGTGCTGAGCCTAGTGCCTTTTAATGTTCTTGTTTATAATTTTTTTTCTTCTTTTTTTATGGTAGGAATTGGCGGTAAAATTCTTCAAAAGTGAATCGTTTTCCCATAAATGTTATTTTTAACGAATTGCTATATTTGGGGAAATTATTAATATTTTGTTTGCAGAGAATATTTGAATATGTCGCTTCGGGTAAGATACAAGTTAAGTGCTCACTATTAGCTCAAAATAAGTTCTGCAGACCTAAAAATAAAACTTTTCATATAAAAGTTTCTGAGTACCTATTATTTTTTTTTTAGTGACGTGTTTAGTATCGTACCAGGTAAACAATTTGTTATAAACAACAAATACGAGTAATATTAATAATTTAAAATTGACCTATTGTTGTACCAAGCTATATATTTCACAAATATGAGACTATATTTATGTAGTACTGGTATCTTCTGGCTAATTCTTTAGCTCAAAAGATTCTTGGGAAGACTCTTCTAATACGATTGCAGAGTAAAAACCGAATCAAGTGCTTTGAAAGCCATTCCGAAAATTGATTTCAACAACTGCCGCTGGGGTTGGAAAAACCCTTGCCTCCTTTTATGGGGAGGGAAATACTTTAAAAACGTTGAATAAGATTAAAAAGAATAACATACATTAAGATTTTAAAGTTATGAAAATTTTCACCTTTTCAATAGTACATTATTCATTATATTCAGTGGAGAAAATACTTGCCGACTTTCAAATAAAAATTTTAAATTTAATACTCAGTGTATTGGAAAGTTGGAAATATAATATACTTTTTACTATTGGGGCAGGTGTTTAGAAAACAGAGAAAATATATTAAAAAATTATGCACTTCGGATGTGATGGATATTTCTATTATCAATATATGCAGACAGTATGATTGTGAAAAAAGTCACATAGTTTACCAGAAAGTAAGAAGGTATTCTGCTATGAAAAAGAGTTTGTGGCAGGTAGCACTCAAATTTTAACATCTAAATGTTTACAAATAATAATTTGGTTCTTATTTAATGGCACTGCCATGACTTAGATTAACTGTATTTTTTTTTCTATTCATTTATCCCTCTGCCATCAGTCATTCCTAGGTCTTGTCTCGCATTGTTTTCGAAATAGGAGATTATTATTGAGAGATTGGAGACTATTTTCATAAGACTGTTATTTAAATTTAGTTCCCCAAGCCTTGAAATATTATTGTTGTTAACAGTCTATGAAATGCATTACACATTGATTGCTACCTAAACGTTTCGCCCCCTGAAGTAACTATTGGCAATTCATTTCAATCCACAAGATATCTCTGGTGCATTTAGATTTGTAAATCATATTTTCTAATTACGCAATATTTCCTATACTTATATGAGTGATCTTACTTCATCAAATATGAGATTTCGCGTAAGAAATGCTTTAGATTTGATTGAATTTCCTCAATGCATGATTATAGATTTGTTTTCTAAGGAAGGATTATGCTAGACTTAATTTTTTTTCGCTTTGAAGTACTATGCGCTTATTTAAATTAATTCTGACATCAAATTATTGATTTCAGATAACTTTTAAGATAATTTTTATTAAATTCTCATATTTTGATATCATTCAGAGTACTAAACAGGAGACGTTAAAATTCTTTAATATGCGAAGGAGAAAAAAAGTTATTGAAAACCAGATAGTGAATTAAAAACACTTCACATAATTCTGAACTAAAATGGAGTATTTTATAATATAATATTAATAATTATATTAATAATAAAATATAAATTATATAATAAATATTATATGCTATAATGATCAGCTGAGGTGTGAGAAGTTGCATTCAATAGCATAACAACACTTCAAACTACGCTGTATAGTCTACGAACTATTTCATTCGAGAATTTGTAACAAGAACCCATATTCATTATCTTTAAACCTTTAAACGATTTACATATAACATATAAATCATTTACGAAACGATACCAGGAAACGAAGTAAACGTTTGCCGTAACCGGTGATTTAACTAAACTCCTGCAAACGAGTTTAGGAGCGAAAAACAGTTGACGTATAGTTCGTTTGCAATAAACGAAGAAAATATTTGAGTGTTCGAATCGTTATCATAAGTTAATATTTGCGATAACTATTTCTTCGATGAAGGTTTGACTGAACCTTCGTTTACGTAAAGAAATAGTTTGTGTGCGTTTAACGAAATAATTGCCTGAGCGAGCTAGTTTTGTTTATAGACCGAAAATACTTGCATAGCAACTTGGTTATACCTAGTTCTGACTTATATCAGAAATATAATTTCATATAATTTGAGTAGCTTGCATTGAAAATACTAAAGTACTCATTGGTGTGGTAGCTGTGATTGTGTATTTTCACATAGATCTTTCATGCAATGCTGCTCTTTACGACATGACCTTTGATGCTAAATTAAATGTAAATTTCCACAATAATACAAAAAATAATGGTTTATAAGTTAAAATAACTCAATTGAAGTCACCTCAATAAATGCTTAAAGATAAGAATGCCAATTTCTTTTACCTTTCAGATCAAATACTAATAATATAAATGTTAAGTTGTGTTTTGTGAAGTGAAAAGAGTTAATTATGAGCAATTTGTGGTTGCCTCAAGGAGTTTTTAACTTAAAATTCAAATATTAATTTGTTAAAGAAAATTTTAAGAATTGACATTTATATTACCTTAAAGTCAAAGTTTAATCAAAACTCCATTCAATCCTTTTTTTTAAATTTCACTGAGGAACACCCACACTCACACAGGAATGAAGGAATGATGAAACCTTATAAAGAACAAAGTGGCTATGCCATTTACTAATTTTAATGTTTTACTTCAGTTTCATCAAATAAAGTTGCAAAACTTAAAGGTTACGTGAATTTAATGAAATTTCATATAATAAAGGAAATGTTAAATATTTTAAGTTTAAAAGTGATGTTTGCATATTATACCATTGTGACATTTACTCCTGTTTTGCCATCATAAAGCAAACTGTTGCTTGCCACTGTTATTGTTTTGCTTCACTAGAACATCAAATGCTGATGAATAATATCAAGTAACAAAAGTCACAACACCCACCTACCCGCAAAATGGCAATCACACAGTAGCAATCTTTCTGCGATGCAACAGTTTATCCTGTAGATACTTTGGCATTTAACTTGCGCGTAACTTACGTAGGCGCGTAACTAAAAGCAACCGGAAAATTGTAAGAAAAACAAACAAAACTGAAAAAAAATCATTTTTACGCTAGAAATTGGCGTTTTTCCCTGAAAGAAAAGCTGAAAGAAAAACAAATATGGAAATTTATTGCAGTAAAGAAATATTAAAGCAAACATTCAAGAATCGAGTGTGAACATTTAATGAATGAAATTTACGCTTCTATAATGAAAATTTTGTTATGAATGAAAGCTTTCAAAAGCTTACAATTTTCAATGAAAGCCAGGAAGTTCACAAAAGCTTCACAAATAGTTTCCCACATTTTCTTGAAAGCCTACATGAAAATAAGTAAAAATTTGAATTACTTTCATAACTTTTTGGCGCTTAACTTTTGAAATTGTGAGCTTTTTTCCTCGAGTGAAAGCCCCAATAAGTGAAATGAAGCTTTTCCATTCATCAGTTTTATTGAAGGTGTATGGCATTTTCAATTTTTCTCTGTTTCCAGAAAAATTATTGTTTTGCACTTTGCAGCCATTTTGATATTTAACATAACAGTGACATTTAATACATTTCCGCTCACACCCACATACATACGTATGTGTATACATATATATATATAGCAAAAACATACATATAAATATATAAAGTTCATTCATTGCAGTATCAGTTACAAATTTTTGTTATTCTGACATTTACCTAGTAAAAATCTTGTTTTACATTTAATTTAATGTTTTCATACTCGAATGCTGCGAGCTGATTTCTACTCCCACTTCAGTCATTGAAGTTATTTTACATATACTTATTTAATTGCTACTCATTTTGAAATATTACCAATGTACACCCACATGTCAGCACTGCCATTGTAATCAATTAAATTCTGTAATGCAAAATCGTATAATATATTTTTAATAAATCCATCCAGGTCTTGTCGTATGAGTGATTATATTGAGGTTCTTAAAAACGAAACCAATGCTTGTCTCTCTTTAGCATATATATAGTCTATTAACATATAGACTATATATATAGCCTATTAACGTATAATCTCATCAACAAATGAGTTTTATTCCGACGTCTATTATTGGCTAAGTTCGATAATAGATAATAGTAATAATGTAATAATAATAATACTATTATTCTAATAATAGTGATATAATATAGACAATAGATTATAATAATAGATAATAACAGATAAGTTTGAATTCATTCGAGTAAGTTAAATTTTGTAAGGGATTAGTTTAGTTCAAACGGTCTAGTCTAAATTGCTATAATGATTCATATATAATTTTTATTTACCGCCATACAATCCCGAAATTGTTTAATGTTAAAAATCTCCATAAGTAATTTGTATTATAATAATGGTAGTAGATCATCTCAGTATAGCTTTCTTTGCTTCTCTTTTTCTTTTCATATGCATGAAAAGGAATTTGGGCCTCCCTAAGCCACAGAATGGTCTTGAGCCTACAAACAGCGTGTTTGCGTTTTAAACAATTTCGTAATTTCGTGGAAATTTCAGTGTATCCCGGAAGCCAAAGGATTCATATCTGATTGTTTTGGTCAAAGATGTTCAACGTTTCAAGATACTCTATCATCACTTTCGAAGTCATCAAGACCTATCAGTTAAGGTAGCCAATAATCTGTATATAGAATATACAAAATATTTACCAATATAAATAAATAGCTACTATATAGTTGTGATAGTTATGTTGAACGTTAAAGTGTACACACCTATTTATTGCATAAATTTCTGTTAGGTAAATAGTTGTTTTTATTTAGTGCTTTGAAGAATTTCACCCCGGATTATAAACACCATCTCAGATTCCTTAATTAGTGAGGGAAGCGTGCGTATAACAAGTTAGCATGTTCTGATTTATCTTTAAAATTTTAGATATACCATCTTAACTATTTATATTACTAGCTGTATTTTTAAAACGTAAAAATATAAAATTTCTGGTAATAAATACAATTATTGGTGTTGATATTATCTTTGGTGATGGGTAAAAGGGCTCTCTTCGCTTGCGACTGAAGATTAGCATATAGAGAAGAGAACCTCAGCAAATTCCGTCAAACGCATTTGCATGGCTCTTCTAGTATTCACACACGCTAGTCTCAACATCTTGTTGGGTATATTTATCACATTATTTAATTTGTGCAATTGTCTTAGACTACAACTTTATCAATCATCATGAATCTGCATGATCAACTGCAATAGTATTGGTATGAAGTGCGAACTTTTACCCGCGATAGAACTGCATGTCATAAAAACTTTTTCAGTTGTTTTTGCTATTTTCTCAATTTAAGGTTTTCAATGCAACTTTTGGATGTCGTTCTTTCTCCATCTCAAGGCTTATGGGATTCAGGTGGTTAGCTTATATATCTTCAAGTACAATTATAGTTTTTGCTGGCTTAATATTCAGTTATACTTTGGCAAACCATTTTTCGTTAAGTTAGGTCCTAGTCGAATTTTATGACATAGAGCATCTTTTTCTATATATATAATGACTAAATCATCACATTTGAAATAATGAATTCTTGTTTTCTGATTCTATCAATTAATTATTCCCACATGTGTGATGATACTGTTTCTTCTTGGAACACCGTTGTGTAATGTTTACTATAAAACTTTCAGAGTTAGTCGGTATTTATACCTTTCCGATATGGAGTGTGTTACTTATCTGAAGAATTGTTAACTCTTCTTTTGCTTAGCGGTCCATTTACTAAATAATAAATATAATTCCCAATGTATGTCGAAATATATACAATAATTGCCAATTTCCTTTAAAAATTGAACCTATTGGTGTGGCACTGCACATATGTGAACATTCTTTTTAGTTTATTTTTTTGTGAGTAAAGATATCATCGAATAGCTCCTTTATTATACTTATACATATTTATGTTAATCAATCCAGCATAAAATATTTTTCAGAAGTTTTATATTTTTTATTGAACATACGCTCAATCTTATTATATTATTAAGGATAATATAAAAATTAAATCAAAATTGGCACTTTCATTGAATTCGCATAGAATGATATTACTATGAGAGAGAGGAAGGGCTCAAAATTAGTTGAGAATGAATCAAAACAATCATGTCAAAAGCTGAGAAAATTCATTGGTGGTACACAGAGACACAAAGATGTTGATCTTTTAGATAAGATCAACGCTCTGTGAGAGCAACAAATGGTTGCACTGAAATGGTCGGGTTTATATATCCATTATACCTTTCTAATCATATAAAAACATTGAAATTATTGAAAAATTTCTTGTATTCATTTATATTATATTAATAATTAAAAGTTTTATTTCTTTGATTATTATACGAAGTAAGAGTAGAACAATTTTTAAAATCAAAATCTTTAAGTGAGTTTTTGGACTACTCAAACAGCTGTGTCATGGATTATCAATCAGCAGTAGTTTTTAATCGTGTTAAATATTTAGAGGATATATATTTATATTTATATAAAGATTATAGATTAGTTATGTATAGATTATAGATATATTTAGTTATTAAGATTATATTTTCAGGTAATATTTAGGCAGCATGTTTTAAATATTATTTGGATCCTGAAAATTTTTAACCTTGGACTTGAGTTTGTTATTAGTAATAAATAATTAATTGTTTATAGAAATGATTTTGTCAACAAGTTTTTTGATTTTCGCAGGATTTAGGTGGTTTATTTAACACATCAAAATGTTATGTTTGATATCATATAATTTTTATGTGTTGAATAAACTACCCAAGTCTGGCGAAAATTAAAAAATAATTATTGAAGGTAATAAACACTTTAATAAATTACTTGTGTCAAAATGTATATTAGATTAAATATAATAATAAAACAGAACGTACCTTTATTTTGCTGTATATATATGTATTAAGTATCCATGTTATTCCTAGGTTAAATGTGATTGTTTGTTTAGATAACTCCAGGAAACAGCGTCAGCAACTTTGTATTTGTTATCGAAATCAAACATTATTAATTACCATTCCAAACGCACTAAACACATGTAGATACCGAATCTTGAATCTTTGAAGAATTCTTAAGTTTAAAATCTAGTAGATTTTGTTTGTGTGTTTTTCAACGACTAAAATTTTCTTTATAACTAAAAGTAGTATTAAGCACGCGCGCACGGGAACACCTTTAATTATGTATAACAAGCCGAACTGATGGAGACGATAATGTAGGGCAACTAAGCATCCGGCAGCACTTCGATAAGGATCACGTTTAAGTTAGTTAGGAAGACTTTATAAAGATTATGGTATTGAAATCTGCCGGTACTTATTCAACTTTTAAACTCTTTGTACTTCACTGAAATTATTACTGCAGATTATTTTGTGATTTGATACACGCAAATTTTTGCACAATTTTTTAAATGATTTGCTTCTATTTAAACGAAGTTAGTTTAGTATTATTTTTCACTGGCAATAAAATTAAAAATTGCTTAGATAAAACACATGCAATCGTTTTCTTTTACGATAAGGATATTATTCCTTTTGTATCTTAAGACTTAATTCACAATTGATTTGTAACTTTTTATTCTCATTTGAGAATTGATCAGTATTAGCACTATTTCTTTCTCACTCTTTTAGTATCTCATTCTTGAATCAGTTTTTTAAAATTGATCACAATTTTCATCCATGCATCCGTGCATTCTCCAAAGAATCGCGTCCGTTTTACTTCAACAAAAAAAATGAATAAAGCAAACGATCTTTCGCTTGATCGCATTGATTGTAGAATTGCGCTTATTTTCACGCTACTGCCGGCTAACTGATGTAGTAAAAGATCACTCTCACCATTGCAAAGCTTCACGCAACACTCAACGTTTGACTTCACATATTCCATTCACAGTTTTTGAAAAAAACATTTTTTTAAATCTGATCTCGTAGGTAGATCATCGCCTTATTCATTTTACTTTTTTTTATTGTAGATAATGTATGTTGACTTTTTTGTCATACGCCACTTGAGTGTGTAGGCAAATGTCTTGAGTTTTTGGTCTTCAACTAAAGTATGAGCGTTCACAATTCCATACCAAACTCAGACTAATCTACACCACACACTACTTCACTGCGTTACATTTTCCCCCGCAATTTTCAATTGCTTTTTTTTTGTATTCATTTTGCTCTTTTATTTTCACATATTTTTTCCATTTGTTTCATATCAATTTTGGATCACTCGTACTTTTGTGGCTGGTTAAGCTGTTGTTTTCTAACTCGGCCTTAACAACCCATACAATTTTTAACCAGAGGCGTATCTTCTGAGTGTTTGTCAGCCCCCGTATTCTTGACTGTCTCATTTTTATTGGATATTGCCTCGTGCCTTCGGTGAATGCATAGGGTTGTGTGGGTTGTGCTTTTCATCAAGTTTGCTTTCTTTTTTTTTTTCTTTAACACCATTTTCCTAAATGTATTTGTAGTTCTTTGCAGATTTTTCTACACATACAGGGTTTTAGCATTTTTATACTACCCACTCATATATGATCATTTCTGCAAGTGGCGTACAGCTTTCTGAGTCGAGATTGCACTAACACTTGCCCATGCACTGGTTCAAAATAAAAGTCTTTCAACGAATTTAAGTGGTTGGTAAACGAATTTATTCTAATTAGCTTATTCATCCTTATGCTCTTCGGATGTACTCTTCTGAGAACGTCGTCAATAGGCTCGATGAAGTATTATAATTAATCTCTGTATTGCCACCATATCGAATGAGTAAACTGCTAATAATCGTTTTGTTTTGCTCCCTGTAGAATATAAGGAAAAAAAAATGGTAACAATTGTTAAAATGAGTTTATTTAAACATTGTTTGAAAATGTTACTTAAAATAAATAAAATAATTGATATCGAAATAAATTCAACAAATTTTTCTAGAAATAATTTTTATGATTGTTTCTTGCATTTTTTTAATTAATAGTATAGAGAACTTTTCTCTTCTTCTACAAATTTTTAATAAAAAAATTGTAGGTATGTCTATCCAACATTTGTAATCTATCTTATCTATTCATTATTTATCCAAAAATAAACCTTATAAAAGTAAATTTGTTCAATATATGGATTTAACACTAAAATAAAGAAAATTTAATCAATATTTTTTTTGGTATTTAAATTTAAAATAGTGTAAAAATTGTAAATATTATTACATCTAATTATATTCCAAATTAGGACATATACAGTTCTAATTGGTTTTTTGTCAGTTATTATAGACAATGATTTGAATGCTATTCAAATCATTGCTTTAAAGGACAACCTAATTACATACCTTTTACTGCGGAAGCTGCCATCTCCCCCTATATCAATGTACTCTTCAGGTATGATCATGCCATTCCCTTTGTCTGCTCGATTTAGTCACCTCTACCACTTCATATGATCGCTTGATCATTCCATTATTAACTTGATCGAGTTCGTACTTGTATCTACGATGTTATCTTTGCCTGAAGATAGGTACATTCTAGTTCTTACTCAATGCTTTCACCTTCAAACACTTATTTACATAACACCGGTTTCCTTGATAAAATTAAGGGTACTACAGGTGCTCAGCACTATACCAAGTTCGTAATCTCTAGTGGTATTTATTATAGCTGAGGTTATTTCCTCTTGAAAATATGATAAAGATAAGCCTAAGAGTTCCTCCTTCCTGAATTCCCGATATAAATGGAGACATTGCGCATAACACATTATTATTTCACTAAATTTTATTTAGTAATTACAGTTTAACAATTTTAATATCTAAAACAATATAATTAGTCATGTACAAGAATTTCACGTGTTGACTCCTTACGTTACATATTCAAACTCTGTCCTCCTGTCAAAAAAAAAAATTTGACAGGGTTGTCACTAGAGTATTTTTATCAGGGTTGACAATTCTTACAGCCTGATGTAACAAAATCTATGTTTGAATTCTTGACAACGTTTATAATTTATCAAATCATTCTTAGATTAGGTTAGACTCATTGCGTTAGACCAGCGATCCCAAGGGATCCACTCAGGTCTATTCACCCATTGTCGAATCATGCTTAAGAATCAAGAATTCAATATTACTTTATTTCGATGATCCTTAACATCCAATTATGCCTGCTGGTACATTATGTTGTCCCATACAACATAAAGAAAGCCCGAGATGCTTTCTAAAAAGGGTCTTGATGACTACGATGTGTTGAAAATTCTCTAGAAGTCCCTATTGTATTTACGATGAGCATGAGATGGCATCCTTTGTGATAGGATAGCAATAAGTAAATAATTTTTTTTTTGTATTTAGTTGTTATTTATACCTATTTAAGGTGTTGAATTACTAGTATTAGAAATCTATTACAAAATTTGAAATATTATTTTCACGATGCCGAATTTATGCTACTGGATAATGAAACTTGGTTTGTTATAATAAATAAAATATATTTCTTTAATGATGATCGAAAAACTAAACAATTTTAGGTACATTGAACTAAATTGGAGAGAATAGCTTTCATTTTTTGTTACATACTGTATCACTGTATTGAGATTTCTTAACATTGTTTAATACATTCATATATCCATATTATTATTGAATACTCTATGTATATTTTAGAGATTAATGGTTGCTCGGGACAAAAAAGATTTGACTCATAGGTTTGTAAATAGAAGAACTTTCTATGTACGCTAAAGTGCTAACAAGATACCCTACAATTGCACTAATGCGCAATACAGTCACGTATTCGACAAGACTGTACTGGGTTAGCATTATGAAAATTGTTTGCTCTTTGGCTCAAAAGAAAACTTATTCCTTTGGCCTAGAATAGATAACGAAAGTAGACTTGTCGAGTATCCTTAATTCAGCCTTGCACATCAA
>NC_051847.1:155007502-155028285 GCF_002237135.1 Teleopsis dalmanni | reverse complement strand
TATTTTCTTAGTATTATTAATTCATTCATTTGTATAACTTGAACTGTTTTTATTTTAATTTGAATAGAATAATAAGAGAATGACCGAGCAACAGAGATTAATCATCATTTCTAACAACAACAAAACTTATAGAGAGTGACTCCAGAGAATATAAAATTATCCATATAAAATGCTTTCTAGTTTTTTGACATTTTAGACAAGTATTGTTTGATTATTTCAGTTTTGTTTAATTGCTTTTGGTACTTCTAATATGTTCTGCAAATTCAGTGCTGTTGGATAGCACTCTTCAATATGTTGAAAATTTTTTTCCTAAAAGCGTTGATTCGATTTAATAGAGACATTTTTTTGCAAAGTGATAATTTCACTATGTATCTTAATGACCCATTATTCCAAAATGAACTGTAACAAAACAATATTAATATACAGTATATTTCATTTTGTAGTGGATGCGGAGGGCAACAAAGGTGCTCACTGACTCGCCAAGCGAAGGGACTAATATCAATAATTTGAACCTATTCTCTGGTAAGTGGGCACACAGTTGAAAAACTCAGATTTTGGAAAGAGTGTCTATTTAAGAATTACAACAAAACTTGTAGCAGCAAAAGACAGGTTAATAAATTTATAAATAAATTCAATTTATTCTCTAACAGATTTCTTTGAGTAGAGTAACTTTTTGAAGTACATTGCTAATGGTGTGCATTGTAACGTATTATAAGTGGGTATTAATAGATGCGGCGCGTCGTTTAGTTGACGTTTGAGTATAGTGTACTGTTGCGCTTATCATTTCCCTTAACAAACTTTACTGTTGATTTATCCATTGAGTACACGATTTTGTTTGCATTTCAACTTATCTTCCATAGCTTATTGCTCAGAGATCCGTCAACCTTCTGCCATAGAACGGAAATAATGTATAGGAGATTATTTTCAAAAGTAATTCAAAAAATATGTGTTGAAACGCTTTCAGTTTCAGTTTGGCAGCTTTTGAGAGTCAATACTATCGTATACTATCGAAGATTAATGTCTCTGCTTTTTCCTTGAAATGGATGTTAAATAAATTTAATTTATTTGCTCCTTAATTAACTGCTTTATTAATGCTTAGAATTTTCAAAGGAATTTTTTTTGTGAAATTAATGTTGGGAAGAAGCAATTATACTATATAAAATTCGCATATATTTTTGAGCTCTGGATTAGGATCAGTGTGTATATAAAAGATTAGGTTTTATTTATTCTATATAATCGCCATGAAACTTCAAAAAAATCAAGTCATCTTTAAATCATGTAGCTAATTATGCTACATAAAATAAGATAAAAAACAGCCTTTTAATTGAGAATTGTTGATATTCTGATAAGCACATTTTGTCTGTACTCATATGACTAAAACTGAATCCTGGTATTTTTTTAGCATAAATCACAGCAATGATCAAACTATGCTATTCGATACTTCTTTGTTTTTACTCCTTCGTTCCAAGTTTGAACAGTATAGTACATGTAAATACCTTCTGGTCAAAAAGGACTCGGATTTTGTAAATAAAACACACAAATTTAAATTTTATTCCAAATTTATTTTATCTCCTTCAAAATATGCTCCTTCTGAAGCTATAAACATATGCCAACGCTTAACCCAATCTTCCATACACTTTTCGTAGGCCCGTGAAGGTATGGCTTTTAGTTCCATCAGAGAATTCTCTTTTACCGATTCAATCGAATCAAAACGCTTACCACCAAGGGGCAAGTGTTTGAGTTTCGGGAACAGAAAAAAGTCGCACGGATCCAGATCTGGCGAACATGGTGCCGGAACGATGACACTGGCGCCGTGTTTAGTCAAAAAATCACGTACAACAAGAATTTTTCATAGTTAAAATCGCTAAATGCACTTGAGGTAGTCTAACATTAACAGCTGCTGTAAACAAACTAATTGACAGATGGCGCTCAAATTTGTACCATATGTCAAGAAAGAGTGTACCAACATAACAAAAAAAATTTTGAAAAAGGTCTATTACTTAAGGAGTAGTTAACAAACAACAATACTTTTTGAGCAGAAGATAGTATTGATGATGATAATTATTATTTAATATTAACAATATATAATATTATTATTGAATATTAATTAAATATTTATTATTAATATTATGCAGTGTTACATATTATTTAGCTATTCCGGCGCAATACAAACTTCATATTCTTAATCACTTTTCAATATTTTTCTTCTTCAGATCAATAAAAGTGGTACTTAGTAATTAATTACCTTATTTATTTTAATCAAAAAGTTCATTGTTAAATTTAACGATGTCGTAAAATCTTAGATATATACAAATTGATTTTTCTTTTTGAACTTAGCTATTGTCTTTCACTGCATTTCACGCTTTGAACCTCCAAAAAATGGAAAATAATTAAAATGCTAATTGAAATGAAATCAAAAGAATTATTTTCGCTTTTTATCGAATAAAGATTTTTAATGTGAGCCGTTGGGGCAATAAAAAATCAAACAAAAGTGCCGTGCATAACTTCTACTTAAATTCGAATTTTTCTTTAACCGTAACAAAGATATTAAAAAATTATTAATGTAATTTAGTAGCTGTTATTAGGGTTTGATGGTCTGTCTTAATGGAAAAGTGTGCCTTTCGGCAGTTCGTCTGTCGCTGCTCTTTCATCTCTACAACTGGTGTGCTAATAAAGCTGTCATTTCGTATTCCAAAATATTAACGGAGTATCTGAATCGATGGAAAACTGTTTTAGATACTCGTACTTCTTAGTTTTAGTTTGGTAAGTAGCAGAAATATTCTTAATACCAGTGAATGTCAACTATATTTCCGTTACGGTTTTTAAGTTTTTATTGATTTCATAATATTAAAATGACTTTTTTTTGTTTAAATAATATTATTCAAATACTTAACCTTATCGACACTATTCGGTTAGGAACAGATATATTAAGTATTAAGAAGTTTTCGATTGGTAAATCTCGATGCAATCCACATTTACTCTTGATTTGTCAGGCTGGTCCCTCTTTATAAATAGCAAGGATATGGCATAAACTCTAAATTGTGATTATTATATTGACTTGATTCCCAATTTTTGGTGTTTTTAAATTTAGGATAAGGATATGGTAGATATGCAATTACAGAATGGTGCCACAAACCAACAACTCGCCCTGTATCTGTTAAGAGAAGTTTCCGAGGCTACTCATATCTATGTGTGTTCATGCTCGAAAATTGCATAAAGAGGATCCAGTACTGTAAGCTGCCAAGTAGAAAGAATTTGTTTGATATTGAATTTCATACATAATGGCAAAGTCCAGATAACTTATTCATGTAAATATTCCATCGAAGTCTCGATTACAAATAAATTTTATTGAGATTTACTACATCGTATTGCAACTACATTAGGGTATGGAAATTAATTGTGTTTATAATTTAATTTTCTAGTATGTACTATACAATACATTAACCAAATGTTCTGTCAAATCAAATATTATTATTTTATAATTATAATATTGTTATTATTAATTATAAATTTTATTATTATATATTAATATTATTATTATTTTCTTATTAATAGTTTTTATTAATAACTAAAAATTAATCAAATATAAAATTTGAGAACCACAGCATGTATGCTTTTGGTTTCTATAGATAATATATAATGTTAGTGTATATTAGTGAACACTAGAAGTGTTTTTAGCAAACACTACCTTAATGAAAATAGTGTTTAGTATAGTTTAGTTTCTTTGAGGGAAGCAAAAATTATGTGTCACATATTATTAAATAATAATAAAAAATTGTATAAAAAGAATTAATAAAGAGATTGATTTCATTTATGATGATACAGATATTAAAATTATTAGTTTACAGATTATCTAGCCCACGTCTTTTGATATAAATTTTAACTTGCTATGTACGTGGGTAGTAAAAAGCAAGTAGCATTTGTTATAAAATAAGTTGATTTGATTTTATTTTGATTATTTTTATTATATAAATATATTTTTGGTTTGAATAATTAATTGTCTTTTTCGTTAATAGCGAAGCGTGGGTCATTATAATCTCCAGATGTTTTAGTTTTATTAAAGCTTCAAATATACTAAGTAAGTAACTTTAGTAAGTTCGCTTTGGCTGTACTAAAGCTAAAATACATTTCACATGTAATTATTTTACTTTACTAGATTTTTCAGATATAAAATATTAATTAAATTTTTAAGTTTTTCAATGTTAAAGCAAATCAGTTTAAATCAAAACTAATCGATTATATTTTAAATATTTTGGTTTAATTTTAACCAAACTGGTGGTACTGAAAATAAATTGTTTAGCTGTAGTATCTAAATCTGATTGAGTCAGTTTATGTGAATAAATATTTTATTATTCACACACACTATAACTAAACCTAAATTATGAAGAAAGATAAGTTCTGATTGTTATGTTTATGTAGCATATATTTAACATAATCATTATCACTCGCTTTTAGTTATTTCCACATATCTCGATTTTTAGAAAAAATTCTATATCTCAAAAAATTTAAAAACTTATTTAAACAGAAGGAGGCAGACTAGCAAATAGACTGACGATCTCACCTTATCAATTTAGATAGTCCTAGTGATTAAGAAGGAATAATACTTTATATAGTATTATCTACTTAACTGCGTTATGTTGAACCGCCTTACCATGTACCTACATATAAATTATTTAAACCTTAAGCGTTCTATATTGGACGTTATAGTGACATTTAAAATTCAAATAAATGTCATATTAGCTTCTAATATTTTTTTTATATTATATGTGTACTTATGATAAAATAACAATAAAATGTGTATTTAATAATTTGAAAATAACATGACAAAAATAATTTGAAATTTTTGTGACACACAATTGAAATAATTGTTTCTGTCTGTCAATCGAAAATGAAATAATATTTTTGGCATCAGTTTTCTATTTCAATCTGCAAATATTTTAACAATTTTAGAATTGCAAGATTCGAAGCAAAATTAAAAAGGTGGTAACTCAATTTATTTATTTAAATTTGTTTTATGTAAATACTTTTGAGCAACATACAGGGTGTTCTAACAAGTAATCAAATAGTAGTGGTTTTTTGAAACTTATATTTGATACTTATATTTTATTATTATATTGTTTTGATATTCATTTATTTTAATTTTAATATTACATATTTATATTAAAGAAAATATCATAATAAAATGCTATATTTTCATGTTTATAAAATATATACAGTACTGCTCACATCGGAGAATTGAACTAATCTACTGAGAACTGTTAGTTTATTTCTCTATGTAAGAACCTACTTCTACTATATGAGAAAGGTCTAACTCATAAACCATACCAAGAACTTACTTCATTGATAGAGCCATTCTGTACACTATCACATCAGAATTCAACGGGGCAAACCTAAAAAAAACCGGTGTCATGTCACACAATCAGAATATGATTCAAAAATTAGAGAAAATTAGAGAAAAAATCAGAGAATCAAATACAATCTGAAATCAGTAGTCTAAGATAATTTATTTTTTTATTAAACTTTTGGTGATGAACTTGTCTTGAAAACGGCAGAGGTTTCGCAAAAAATGGATTGAATTGATCATTCATATGAAAGTAAGATTATAAAAAACGAATCTTTATTTAAGATCACAAAATTAACAAAATAAATGAGTAAAACTCATTGATTTCTAATAAAAAATATAGTGTCTTCTGGAACTATGATCCATTTTTCGTAAAAGCTATGTAGCGTCAACATTTATGCATCCCAGCGTATTTCACAAATAGGATTTAAAAAGTGTTTACGTTTGAAAACTTAATTTAAGAAAAAGGGAGTTAGAGATACGTTTCTAGTTTTCAGTTGTGAATAAATTCTTCTGATAAATTTTTCTGTACATAATAAAGGAGAAAATTATTTAGTATATATAGAGCTGTGCTATTTATTCAGTTTAATAAGAAAACTATCTGAGTTGATACAGACCACAAAATCCCGCTATAGATATGTACAAGTAAATAAAAGATAAGGTAAAGTAAATTATTATTGTTTCCTTAACAATTCTTTATAAAATATATTTATATATTTAAGTTGTTAGTTCTTTATTATTATAAAGAATATTAAAAGAGAAATAATTCGCATTCCCTTTGATTTTTTGAGTAATTTTTTACTATTGCATAAAGTTTTCTTCAAAATACTTTGAATGCACTTTACATATACTCACCCTGTATACAAGTCATTTATTTTAAATTGCTTGTGGACCAAAAAAAAAAAAGCACAG
The DNA here is from genome assembly GCF_002237135.1 of Teleopsis dalmanni. NCBI lineage: Eukaryota > Metazoa > Arthropoda > Insecta > Diptera > Diopsidae > Teleopsis > Teleopsis dalmanni. The sequence goes on along the minus strand of NC_051847.1, from coordinate 155,022,032 downwards.
ATCTGTATAAATTAAATTATAATAAGTTTTATTGCCGTACTATGCTCGTATCATTTAAATAGAAGCAACATGTTGAAGGACACACTGGAGTATGAATGCAGACACATGCCAGGAATTTTATGATTTATTTGACACAGTTTTTGTCGCAGTGAACCGCATTCACAAAACTCTTTGGATTTGCACTTTTTGGACTGCAATTTGGGCTCATGTGCTGCATTTGATTATGTGCATCTTAATTATAATTGCAAATAAGTTCAACTAGAAATAAATTGAATTTTTTATTCTACAATAATATATAACGGAAATTGTTTAGAAAATGGCAGAACTGTTTTTTTTCGCCATGGGTTGGGCCTAGAAGAATATTTTCCAGTTTTATTTTTCAATTTGAATAGAATTCTATTGTAAATCAGATATTTAAATTATATTTTATTTAAATTATTTCTTTATAAAATTTTATATATTATTCAATTAGTTTATTATAGGTAATTACTTTGGCGATATGCGTGTATATGTTGATATCCAGTTTCAATAGTTTACTATGTAAGTTCTTTCACTAAGGAACCTCATGTGTTCAGCTTCTTAAAATCACAAAATAAAAATATTTACATATTTTTATTTATCTTTTGAGTTTTTATAGTCTTCTAGTTTTTCAAATCAGATACCATATTGTTTTCTTGGTGGTGGTCTTAACGACCACCAAACCATTCAATAGTCCCGCTCAACTATTTTGTGCGTTCGAAGATTTGGATTTTATTGTGAAAATGACAATTCAATTGCAGTTTGTGTGTGTTCGCTATTGTTTTGTTCTGAAGATATGACACTTTTATTTCATATAAATATTAAAAAGAAAGATATATAAATAATATAAGAAACGCAGGTTTGGCTTAGTAAGTCATATATTTTCACTTGTTTATCGATAGTTTATTGGTTTCATTCAAATAAAAAAATGTGACTTTCTTTTATTGATTTATAGAGCGAGTTCTGCTTTTATGTTAATATAGTATATGAATGATTTAAATAAAAAAGTTCGGATTATTTATGTATAAAATACGCAAATATGTTATTTTATAACAATATACAATTCAAGAATAACAAGCAAATTATTATAATTACCACAAAACGTGTAAATATTTCAAGATTTAATGTTTTTAACTTAGCATCTTTCAACAAAAGCAAAGAACAATTATTAAAAAATGTGGACCACATTTTGCCCTTTATATACACTTTGGTTCGCTTTTTCACCCCACTTAATCGCACCATGCCAAGCTTTCTTTAATTGCTAGAAGCGTAAGTTATACCTTTCAGTGTTGGACCAGCCAGTGTGCCAGTATTTGTTGTTTTAAAATTCAGACTCGCAAAGATTTTTGTACAAACAAATTTAACGGGATATTTGTAATATTAGTGCCCTAGCTATATTTCCAAAAGAGGACTTGTTTTCTTTTGAGTTCTGGAAGAACCTCATTGGACAACATCGGCAGCTTCTTTAGAGAGAGCAATTTTAGAGTCTCTAAAATTTTTTCCATTCAGTTTAGCTACGTATTGACTTAGTGCATCTAGCTGCCTTTTAAGTCCTGCACCCAGAGAACCCTAAGCATTGGCATATGAATTTTGACATATTTGTTCAAAAGTTTGACATTACAATTTACACGCGCTTATTGTGTTGTGTACATCGGATCTATTTGTGTCGCTGCGAAAAAATGGAATTAAGTAATGAACATTTTCAAATGGTTTTTTCTACCACTTTCTAGCCCATATTTACTAGAAAAGATTGTATCGAGCAACTAAGTTCGGAATTTGGTTATGAAACATCACATATATGGACTGTTAAACTCTGGTTCAATAACTTCAAGTGTGGTCGTCATTTTTTCCACGACGAATTTCGTAACGGTCGTGCAAGAACGACTGTAGTACCGGAAAACATTGATGCAGTACAGAAATAATTGAAGTCAAACCAGTCATGTCGCAACTGTACTACTTGAACAACGTAGAACGGTCAATTCTGAGTGGTACACAACCATTTGTTTGCCGAAAGTCTATGGAGAATTGAGAAAACCAACCATCGAAAGAAGATAATCCTCCACCATAACAATGCGAGCTCCCACACATCAGCTCAAAGTAAAGAGTTTCTTTGTTTAGTTATTAATTGCACAATTAAGCAATAAGGTTATTCACAGACAATATATATAGAAGTAGGAAACTTACAAATAACAGAAATATTTTCTAACATTGACAGTTATCTGTGGAGTCTTCTTGGTATGCCTGTGATTAAGGCCAGAGACGTAAACTTCATTTTTTAGGCGGAGTTGGTTTAAGCCATCATATTTAATAAAACACTGCCAGATTTGGTAGGTCCAAACAGAGCACTTAGGCTAAGAACTCAAAATGTATATATTGTTCAGTAAATACTATTATTTTTCTATCAGAGCTAGTAATTTTAACCTGCGTTTTTAGTTTAAGTTTAATTTATTTTCGATTTTGCGGTAATTGCTGAATAGACCTAATTGTTAAACAATATTGTGATAGCAAACCCACTCTTCGTATTTTTATTTGATTCCTGAACAGATGAACTAGTTTTATTGGAAGAAGTTCCTTAAATCTATAAAACATTAAATGAATTTGAAGTATTGAAAATTTCGAATACCAATATCTGAACTTATTTGCCATCAAAGTATATGTATTAATGATTACCGTAAAAATCATTGTCAATTTATCAATTTGTAGTATATCGTCCTTTATATTAACTGCAATAGACGTAAACAAATAAATGGACTCAAAAATGAAATTTGGTGATACAAAGCAGCACTTATTTTGATAAATTGGTAATCTGCACAAAATAAATTAGATATATATTTCTTTTCGCGAAAATCATTGTATGTTTTTTTGTCCACAATGCGAAACATCGTTTCTTTTTTGTATGCAATAACTTTGTAATAAATAACTTTTTTTATAATTCTTATTAACTATTGAATGTTCTTGGTAAAAATCTAAAGTTTTTATAATTCATCGAATACATATTAATATTTAATTTTTAGAACTTATATTTTTAGACTCCAGATTTCGTATTAACTGTGAAATAACGCCCAAGACAAATAGAGTGTCATGTAAATGTATCCTTGCATAAGTTTACTGTGTAAGATTCTTCAACGAGTATATGATGTAAATTAGTGAACACTAATTTCCCTAATATTACGTACTAGAGACATTCTATTTTTATAAATTGGCTTAGTTAATGCCTAACTATAAAGTTGTTCGTAATAATAGTCCTAGTCCGGAAACTTATATTTCCATCATGATGCTTTCAAAGCTACCATAAGAGGACCAACTGAACTAATCGTGAAAAACTTATTGATGTGCAAGGCTGAATTAAGGATACTCGACAAGTCTACTTTCGTTATCTATTCTAGGCTAAAGGAATAAGTTTTCTTTTGAGCCAAAGAATAAGCAATTTTCATATGCTAACCCAGTACAGTCTTGTCGAATACGTGACTGTATTGCATATTAGTGCAATTGTAGGGTGTCTTGTTAGCACTTTAGCGTACATAGAAAGTTCTTCTATTTACAAACCTATGAGTCAAATCTTTTTTGTCCCGAGCAACCATTAATCTCTAAAATATACATAGAGTATTCAATAATAATATGGATAAATGAATGTATTCAAAAATCTTAAGAAATCTCAATACAGTGATACAGTATGTATCAAAAAAATGAAAGCTATTCTCTCCAATTTAGTTCAATGTACCTAAAATTGTTTAGTTTTTCGATCATCATTAAAGAAATATATTTTATTTATTATAACAAACCAAGTTTTATTATCCAGTAGCATAAATTCGGAATCGTGAAAATAATATTTCAAATTTTGTAATAGATTTCTAATACTAGTAATTCAACACCTTAAATAGGTATAAATAACAACTAAATACAAAAAAAAAATTATTTACTTATTGCTATCCTATCACAAAGGATGCCATCTCATGCTCATCGTAAATACAATAGGGATACTTCTAGAGGATTTTCAACGCATCGTAGTCATCAAGACCCTTTTTAGAAAGCATCTCGGGCTTTCTTTATGTTGTATGGGACAACATAATGTACCAGCAGGCATAATTGGATGTTAAGGATCATCGAAATAAAGTAATATTGAATTCTTGATTCTTAAGCATGATTCGACAATGGGTGAATAGACCTGAGTGGATCCCTTGGGATCGCTGGTCTAACGCAATGAGTCTAACCTAATCTAAGAATGATTTGATAAATTATAAACATTATCAAGAATTCACACATAGATTTTGTTACATCAGGCTGTAACAATTGTCAACCCTGATAAAAATACTCTAGTGACAACCCTGTCAAATTATTTTTTTTTGACAGGAGGACAGAGTTTGAATATGTAACGTAAGGAGTCAACACGTGAAATTCTTGTATATGACTAATTATATTGTTTTTGATATTAAAATTGTTAAACTGTAATTACTAAATAAAATTTAGTGAAACAATAATGTGTTATGCGCAATGTCTCCATTTATATTGGGAATTCAGGAAGGAGGAACTCTTAGGCTTATCCTTATCATATTTTCAAGAGGAAATAACCTCAGCTATAATAAATACCACTAGAGATTACGATCTTGGTATAGTGCTGAGCACCTGTAGTACCCTTATCTCATCAAGGAAACCGGTGTTATGTAAATAAGTGTTTGAAGGTGAAAGCATTGGGTAAGAACTAGAATGTAGCTATCTTCAGACAAAAATAACATCGTAGATACAAGAACGAACTCGGTTAAGTTAATAATGGAATGATCAAGCGATCATATGAAGTGATAGAGGTAACTAAATTGAGCAGACAAAGGAAATGGCATGATCATACCTGAAGAGTACATTGATATAGGGGGAGATGGCAGCTTCCCCAGTAAAAGGCATGTAACTGGATTGTCCTTTAAAGCAATGGTTTGAATAGCATTCAACTGACAAAAAACCAATTAGAACTGTATATATCCTAATTTGGAATATAATTAGATGTAATAATATTTACAATTTTTACACTATTTTAAATTTAAATACCAAAAAAATCTTGATTAAATTTTCTTTATTTTAGTTCATATAGTGTTAAATCCAAATATTGAACAAATTTACTTCTATAAGGTTTATTTTTAGATAAATAATAGATAGATAAGATAGATTACAAAGGTTGGATAGACATACATACAATTTTTTCATTAAAACTTTGTAGAAGAAGAGAAAAGTTCTCTATACTATTGATTAAAAAAATGCAAGAAGCTATCATGAAAATATTTTTAGAAAAATTTGATGTTGAATTTATTTCGATATCAATTATTAAATATATTTTAAGTAACATTTTCAAACAATGTTTAAATAAACTCATTTTAACAATTGCTACCATTTTTTATTATATTCTGCAGGGAGCAATACAAAACGATTATTAGCAGTTTACTCATTCGATATGGTGGCAATACAGAGATTAATTATAATACTTCATCGAGCCTATTGACGACGTTCTCAGAAGAGTACATCCGAAGAGCATAAGGATGAATAAGCTAATTAGAATAAATTCGTTTACCAACCACTTAAATTCGTTGAAAGACTTTTATTTTGAACCAGCGCATGGGCAAGTGTTAGTGCAATCTCGACTCAGAAAGCTGTACGCCACTTGCAGAAATGATCATATATAAGTGGGTAGTATAAAAATGCTAAAACCCTGTATGTGTAGAAAAATCTGCAAAGAACTACAAATACATTTAGGAAAATGGTGTTAAAGAAAAAAAAAGAAAGCAAACTTGATGAAAAGCACAACCCACACAACCCTATGCATTCACCGAAGGCACGAGGCAATATCCAATAAAAATGAGACAGTCAAGAATACGGGGGCTGACAAACACTCAGAAGATACGCCTCTGGTTAAAAATTGTATGGGTTGTTAAGGCCGAGTTAGAAAACAACAGCTTAACCAGCCACAAAAGTACGAGTGATCCAAAATTGATATGAAACAAATGGAAAAAATATGTGAAAATAAAAGAGCAAAATGAATACAAAAAAAAAGCAATTGAAAATTGCGGGGGAAAATGTAACGCAGTGAAGTAGTGTGTGGTGTAGATTAGTCTGAGTTTGGTATGGAATTGTGAACGCTCATACTTTAGTTGAAGACCAAAAACTCAAGACATTTGCCTACACACTCAAGTGGCGTATGACAAAAAAGTCAACATACATTATCTACAATAAAAAAAAGTAAAATGAATAAGGCGATGATCTACCTACGAGATCAGATTTAAAAAAATGTTTTTTTCAAAAACTGTGAATGGAATATGTGAAGTCAAACGTTGAGTGTTGCGTGAAGCTTTGCAATGGTGAGAGTGATCTTTTACTACATCAGTTAGCCGGCAGTAGCGTGAAAATAAGCGCAATTCTACAATCAATGCGATCAAGCGAAAGATCGTTTGCTTTATTCATTTTTTTTGTTGAAGTAAAACGGACGCGATTCTTTGGAGAATGCACGGATGCATGGATGAAAATTGTGATCAATTTTAAAAAACTGATTCAAGAATGAGATACTAAAAGAGTGAGAAAGAAATAGTGCTAATACTGATCAATTCTCAAATGAGAATAAAAAGTTACAAATCAATTTTGAATTAAGTCTTAAGATACAAAAGGAATAATATCCTTATCGTAAAAGAAAACGATTGCATGTGTTTTATCTAAGCAATTTTTAATTTTATTGCCAGTGAAAAATAATACTAAATTAACTTCGTTTAAATAGAATCAAATCATTTAAAAAATTGTGCAAAAATTTGCGTGTATCAAATCACAAAATAATCTGCAGTAATAATTTCAGTGAAGTACAAAGAGTTTAAAAGTTGAATAAGTACCGGCAGATTTCAATACCATAATCTTTGTAAAGTCTTCCTAACTAACTTAAACGTGATCCTTATCGAAGTGCTGCCGGATGCTTAGTTGCCCTACATTATCGTCTCCATCAGTTCGGCTTGTTATACATAATTAAAGGTGTTTCCGTGCGCGCGTGCTTAATACTACTTTTAGTTATAAAGAAAATTTTAGTCGTTGAAAAACACACAAACAAAATCTACTAGATTTTAAACTTAAGAATTCTTCAAAGATTCAAGATTCGGTATCTACATGTGTTTAGTGCGTTTGGAATGGTAATTAATAATGTTTGATTTCGATAACAAATATAAAGTTGCTGACGCTGTTTCCTGGAGTTATCTAAACAAACAATCACATTTAACCTAAGATTAACATGGATACTTAATACATATATATACAGCAAAATAAAGGTACTTTCTGTTTTATTATTATATTTAAACTAATATACATTTTGACACAAGTAATTTATTAAACTGTTTATTACCTTCAATAATTATTTTTTAATTTTCGCCAGACTTGGGTAGTTTATTCAACACATAAAAATTATATGATATCAAACATAACATTTTGATGTGTTAAATAAACCACCTAAATCCTGTAAAAATTAAAAAACTTGTTGACAAAATCATTTCTATAAACAATTAATTATTTATTACTAATAACAACACTCAAGTCCAAGATTAAAAATTTTCAGGATCCAAATAATATTTAAAACATGCTGTCTAAATATTACCTATAAATATAATCTTAATAACTAAATATATCTATAATCTATACATAACTAATCTATAATCTTTATTTAGATATAAATATATATCCTCTAATATTTAACAAGATGAAAAACTACTGCTGATTGATAATCCATGACACAGCTGTTTGAGTAGTCCAAAAACTAACCTAAAGAATTTGATTTTAAAAATTGTTCTACTCTTACTTCGTATAATATTCAAAAAAGTAAAACTTTTATTTAATAATATAATATAAATTAATAAAAGAAATTTTTCAGTAATTTCAATGTTCTTATATGATTAGAAAGGTATAATTTATATATAAACCCGACCATTTCAGTGCAACCATTTGTTGCTCTCACAGAGCGTTGATCTTATCTAAAAGATCAACATCTTTGTGTCTCTGTGTACCACCAATGAATTTTCTCAGCTTTTGACATGATTGTTTTGATTCATTCTCAAATAATTTTGAGCCCTTCCTCTCTCTCACAGTAATGTCATTCTCTGCGAATTTAATGAAAGTGCCAATTTTGATTTAATTTTTATATTATCCTTAATAATATAATAAGATTGAGCGTATGTTCAATAAAAAATATAAAACTTCTAAAAAATATTTTATGCTGGATTGATTAACATAAATATGTATAAGTATAATAAAGGAGCTATTCGATTTTTCAACAAATGATATCTTTACTCACAAGAAAATAAACTAAAAAGAATGTTTAGATATGTGTAGTGCCACACCAATAGGTTCAATTTTTAAAGGAAATTGGCAATTATTGTATGTATTTCGACATACATTGGGAATTATAGTTATTATTTAGTAAATGGACCGCTAAGCAAAAGAAGAGTTAACAATTCTTCAGATAAGTAACACACTCCATATCGGAAAGGTATAAATACCGACTAACTCTGAAAGTTTTATAGTAAACATTACACAACGGTGTTCACAAGAAGAAACAGTATCATCACACATGTGGGAATAATTAATTGATAGAATTAGAAAGAAAGAATTCATTATTTCAAATGTGATGATATAGTCATTATATGTATAGAAAAAGATACTCTATGTGATAGAATTCGACTAGGACCTAACTTAACGAAAAATGGTTTGCCAAAGTAGAACTGAATATTAAGCCAGCTAAAACTATAATTGTACTTTAAGATATATAAGCTCAACCACCTGAATCCCATAAACCTTGAGATGGAGAAAGAACGACATCCAAAAGTTGCATTGAAAACCTTAAATTGAGAAATTAGCAAAAACAACTGAAAAAGTTTTTATGACATGCAGTTCTATCGCGGGTAAAAGTTCGCACTTCATACCAATACTATTGCAGTTGATCATGCAATATGCTAATCGTCAGTCGCAAGCGAAGAGAATCCTTTTACCCATAACCAAAGATAATATCAGCACCAATAATTGTATTTATTACCAGAAATTTTATATTTTTACGTTTTAAAAATACAGCTAGTAATAAAAATAGTGAAGATGGTATATAGGTATATTTACCTAACAGAAATTTATGCAATAAACAGGTGTGTACACTTTAACGTTCAACATAACTATCAGAACCATATAATAGCTATTTATTCATATTGGTAAATATTTTGTATATTCTATATACAGATTATTGACTACCTTAACTGATAGGTCTTGATGACTTCGAAAGTGGTGATAGAGTATCTTGAAACGTTGAACATCCTTGACCAAAACAATCAGATATAAATCCTTTGACTTCCGGGATACACTGAAATTTCCACGAATTTACGAAATTGTATAAAACTGGCAACCACGCTGTTTGTAGGCTCGAAACTATTCTGTGGCTTAGGGAGGTCTCAATTCCTTTTCATCCATGTGAAAAGAAAGAGAGAAACAAAGAAAGCTATACTGAGACAATCTACTAGCATTATAATACATATTACTTATGGAGATTTTTACATTAAACAAAAACATTAAACAATTTAGGAATTGTATGGCGGTAAATAAAAATTATATATGAATCATTATAGTAATTTATACTAGACCGTTTGAACTAAACTAATCCCTTACAAAATTAAACTTACTCGAATGAATTCGAACTTATCTGTTATTATCTATTATTACAATCTATTGTCTATATTATATCACTATTATTATAATAATAGTATTATTATTATTACATTATTACTATTATCTATTATCGAACTTACCCAATAATAGACATCGGAATAAAACCCATTTATTGATGAGATTATACGTTAATAGGCTATATATATAGTCTATATGTTAATAGACTATATATATGCTAAAGAGAGACAAGCATTGGTTTCGTTTTTAAGAACCTCAATATAATCACTCATACGACAAGACCTGAATGGATTTATTAAAAATATATTATACGATTTTGCATTACAGAATTTAATTGATTACAATGGCAGTGCTGACATGTGGGTGTATATTGGTAATATTTCAAAATGAGTAGCAATTAAATAAGTATATGTAAAATAACTTCAATGACTGAAGTGGGAGTAGAAATCAGCTCGCAGCATTCGAGTATGAAAACATTAAATTAAATGTAAAACAAGATTTTTACTAGGTAAATGTCAGAATAACAAAAATTTGTAACTGATACTGCAATGAATGAACTTTATATATTTATATGTATGTTTTTGCTATATATATATATGTATACACATACGTATGTATGTGGGTGTGAGCGGAAATGTATTAAATGTCACTGTTATGTTAAATATCAAAATGGCTGCAAAGTGCAAAACAATAATTTTTCTGGAAACAGAGAGAAATTGAAAATGCCATACACCTTCAATAAAACTGATGAATGGAAAAGCTTCATTTCACTTATTGGGGCTTTCACTCGAGGAAAAAAGCTCACAATTTCAAAAGTTAAGCGCCAAAAAGTTATGAAAGTAATTCAAATTTTTACTTATTTTCATGTAGGCTTTCAAGAAAATGTGGGAAACTATTTGTGAAGCTTTTGTGAACTTCCTGGCTTTCATTGAAAATTGCAAGCTTTTCAAAGCTTTCATTCATAACAAAATTTTCATTATAGAAGCGTAAATTTCATTCATTAAATGTTCACACTCGATTCTTGAATGTTTGCTTTAATATTTCTTTACTGCAATAAATTTCCATATTTGTTTTTCTTTCAGCTTTTCTTTCAGGGAAAAACGCCAATTTCTAGCATAAAAATGATTTTTTTTCAGTTTTGTTTGTTTTTCTTACAATTTTCCGGTTGCTTTTAGTTACGCGCCTACGTAAGTTACGCTCAAGTTAAATGCCAAAGTATCTACAGGATAAACTGTTGCATCGCAGAAAGATTGCTACTGTGTGATTGCCATTTTGCGGGTAGGTGGGTGTTGTGACTTTTGTTACTTGATATTATTCATCAGCATTTGATGTTCTAGTGAAGCAAAACAATAACAGTGGCAAGCAACAGTTTGCTTTATGATGGCAAAACAGGAGTAAATGTCACAATGGTATAATATGCAAACATCACTTTTAAACTTAAAATATTTAACATTTCCTTTATTATATGAAATTTCATTAAATTCACGTAACCTTTAAGTTTTGCAACTTTATTTGATGAAACTGAAGTAAAACATTAAAATTAGTAAATGGCATAGCCACTTTGTTCTTTATAAGGTTTCATCATTCCTTCATTCCTGTGTGAGTGTGGGTGTTCCTCAGTGAAATTTAAAAAAAAGGATTGAATGGAGTTTTGATTAAACTTTGACTTTAAGGTAATATAAATGTCAATTCTTAAAATTTTCTTTAACAAATTAATATTTGAATTTTAAGTTAAAAACTCCTTGAGGCAACCACAAATTGCTCATAATTAACTCTTTTCACTTCACAAAACACAACTTAACATTTATATTATTAGTATTTGATCTGAAAGGTAAAAGAAATTGGCATTCTTATCTTTAAGCATTTATTGAGGTGACTTCAATTGAGTTATTTTAACTTATAAACCATTATTTTTTGTATTATTGTGGAAATTTACATTTAATTTAGCATCAAAGGTCATGTCGTAAAGAGCAGCATTGCATGAAAGATCTATGTGAAAATACACAATCACAGCTACCACACCAATGAGTACTTTAGTATTTTCAATGCAAGCTACTCAAATTATATGAAATTATATTTCTGATATAAGTCAGAACTAGGTATAACCAAGTTGCTATGCAAGTATTTTCGGTCTATAAACAAAACTAGCTCGCTCAGGCAATTATTTCGTTAAACGCACACAAACTATTTCTTTACGTAAACGAAGGTTCAGTCAAACCTTCATCGAAGAAATAGTTATCGCAAATATTAACTTATGATAACGATTCGAACACTCAAATATTTTCTTCGTTTATTGCAAACGAACTATACGTCAACTGTTTTTCGCTCCTAAACTCGTTTGCAGGAGTTTAGTTAAATCACCGGTTACGGCAAACGTTTACTTCGTTTCCTGGTATCGTTTCGTAAATGATTTATATGTTATATGTAAATCGTTTAAAGGTTTAAAGATAATGAATATGGGTTCTTGTTACAAATTCTCGAATGAAATAGTTCGTAGACTATACAGCGTAGTTTGAAGTGTTGTTATGCTATTGAATGCAACTTCTCACACCTCAGCTGATCATTATAGCATATAATATTTATTATATAATTTATATTTTATTATTAATATAATTATTAATATTATATTATAAAATACTCCATTTTAGTTCAGAATTATGTGAAGTGTTTTTAATTCACTATCTGGTTTTCAATAACTTTTTTTCTCCTTCGCATATTAAAGAATTTTAACGTCTCCTGTTTAGTACTCTGAATGATATCAAAATATGAGAATTTAATAAAAATTATCTTAAAAGTTATCTGAAATCAATAATTTGATGTCAGAATTAATTTAAATAAGCGCATAGTACTTCAAAGCGAAAAAAAATTAAGTCTAGCATAATCCTTCCTTAGAAAACAAATCTATAATCATGCATTGAGGAAATTCAATCAAATCTAAAGCATTTCTTACGCGAAATCTCATATTTGATGAAGTAAGATCACTCATATAAGTATAGGAAATATTGCGTAATTAGAAAATATGATTTACAAATCTAAATGCACCAGAGATATCTTGTGGATTGAAATGAATTGCCAATAGTTACTTCAGGGGGCGAAACGTTTAGGTAGCAATCAATGTGTAATGCATTTCATAGACTGTTAACAACAATAATATTTCAAGGCTTGGGGAACTAAATTTAAATAACAGTCTTATGAAAATAGTCTCCAATCTCTCAATAATAATCTCCTATTTCGAAAACAATGCGAGACAAGACCTAGGAATGACTGATGGCAGAGGGATAAATGAATAGAAAAAAAAATACAGTTAATCTAAGTCATGGCAGTGCCATTAAATAAGAACCAAATTATTATTTGTAAACATTTAGATGTTAAAATTTGAGTGCTACCTGCCACAAACTCTTTTTCATAGCAGAATACCTTCTTACTTTCTGGTAAACTATGTGACTTTTTTCACAATCATACTGTCTGCATATATTGATAATAGAAATATCCATCACATCCGAAGTGCATAATTTTTTAATATATTTTCTCTGTTTTCTAAACACCTGCCCCAATAGTAAAAAGTATATTATATTTCCAACTTTCCAATACACTGAGTATTAAATTTAAAATTTTTATTTGAAAGTCGGCAAGTATTTTCTCCACTGAATATAATGAATAATGTACTATTGAAAAGGTGAAAATTTTCATAACTTTAAAATCTTAATGTATGTTATTCTTTTTAATCTTATTCAACGTTTTTAAAGTATTTCCCTCCCCATAAAAGGAGGCAAGGGTTTTTCCAACCCCAGCGGCAGTTGTTGAAATCAATTTTCGGAATGGCTTTCAAAGCACTTGATTCGGTTTTTACTCTGCAATCGTATTAGAAGAGTCTTCCCAAGAATCTTTTGAGCTAAAGAATTAGCCAGAAGATACAAGGTATCATTTCATGCGTATAAAATGGTTGGGGAATGATGCGCCCATATACCCACATACTACCCTTACTACATGTAGTACTATATTTTGTAACATACTATAGCTAGTGACACCACAATAGGTCAATTTTAAATTATTAATATTACTCGTATTTGTTGTTTATAACAAATTGTTTACCTGGTACGATACTAAACACGTCACTAAAAAAAAAATAATAGGTACTCAGAAACTTTTATATGAAAAGTTTTATTTTTAGGTCTGCAGAACTTATTTTGAGCTAATAGTGAGCACTTAACTTGTATCTTACCCGAAGCGACATATTCAAATATTCTCTGCAAACAAAATATTAATAATTTCCCCAAATATAGCAATTCGTTAAAAATAACATTTATGGGAAAACGATTCACTTTTGAAGAATTTTACCGCCAATTCCTACCATAAAAAAAGAAGAAAAAAAATTATAAACAAGAACATTAAAAGGCACTAGGCTCAGCACAACTACACAGCTACACATTAACGACTTAGCAGAACAGCCAAATAAACACACACATGCCCACACAATTATTAATAACGTAAGAGACTCAAATAAATTTAGAACTAACAGCGAAAGCGTCATCAATGCTACGATAAAAATATTTAAAAGGAAAACTAAATTTATTTATTATCAATTGAAACGTAATGAACGAATGAGTGATTCTATTTGCAGTAGGGAGCGCAGTAGCAGAGATAAATTGCTGCCGTCATGAGGTCAACACCAAAACAAACGCATACCATCATAACACATACAAAGCATACAATGTATACATAGTATGTAAGCTGAGCACCCCATTCCGAGCAGAGCAGCAACAGGTTAAATCAAAAGCTAAATAAAAATCAAAAAGCAAGCAGTAAGAAGTAAGCAGTAGAAGTTAAAATGCAGCCTGCA
>NC_051847.1:154890400-155007402 GCF_002237135.1 Teleopsis dalmanni | reverse complement strand
GCATTTTGTAGCAAATTTTTAAAATTATCCTTTATACCATTGTTGAAATGGAATTATCCTCGACAAAAGGTGCGCTTAACAAAACTGAACTATTTTTGAATAATTTAAAGCTTAAATAAATTTTTAATCATATCAGCGATAATCCTTCTCAGCTTAGCTTAGTAAAATAATTAATACATTCAGTTTTGTTTAAAAAGTAGTTAACATAAGCTGCGATCAACAACTTTCCAGTTGGGGTTATGTAGAGGCCTATACGATAAGCACCTATCATATAAAACAAAATAAAATAAAATAAAATAATATAAAATAAAATAAAATAAATAACATAAAAAAAATGGAATAAAATTAAATAAAATAAAATACAATACAATACAATACAATACTAATACAAAATATTGTACAATACAGCAAAATAAAATAAAATATAAAATAAAGTACCATAAAATTAAATAAAATAAAATAAAATACAGTACAATACTTTAAAATAAAATAATAACAATAAAATAGAATAAAATTAAATAAAATAAATTACTATAAAATTAAATACAATACAATGAAACTAAATAAAATTAAATTAAATACAATGAAATAAAATAAATCAATTATATATAATACAATAAAACAAAATAAAATAAAATAAAATAAAATAAAATAAAATAAAATAAATTAAAATAAAATACAATACAATACAATACAAAAAAATGAAATAAAATAAATTTAAATACAATACAATACAATTCAATACTATAAAATATTATAAAATAAAATTAAATTAAATTAAATGCAATACAATTAAATAAAATTAAATATAGTACAATAAAATTAAATTAAGCAAAATAAAATAAAATTAAATAAAATAAAATAAAATAAAATAAAATAAAATAAAATAAAATAAAAAAATAAAATAAAATTAAATAAATTAAAATTCAATAAAATAATAGTAAATTAAACAAAATGATATAACATATTATTAAAATGTTATAAAATATAACAAAGTTAAATGAAATTAAATGACTTATTTCATATTAATTAAAATAATTATTTATTATTAAAGAATTAATTTTAAAAATATTGTAGTTCTTAATAAAGTTCATTTTACTTATGATGATGATCACTAGAATGATGATGATCATCAGTAGAATGATGATGATTGGTTCTTATTTGGTTAGTATGTACAATGCTAAATGACGTTCTCTATTTCTATCTTTATCTAGTACTTCCGGTAAATGTACCGTAAATACTCGTAGCGCTTATATTTGCAAGGTCAAAATAAATTTTTTGTTTAAAAAGTAAACATGAATTAAATTTAATTTTCCATGAAATGAAAATTGTTCATATTTTAACACGTTTATAAACAAAGTGTGTGCGATTTTTGCTGTTTGCAATTTGTTTATATCGATACCTGTTTGGAAATATTATTAATAATAGCTTATAATGTATAAATCAATTCAATTGTTTAATGAATTTTGCACGTACATTTTGTGGCTTTGTTTTCGGGGCTCGTTGCAAGTTAAAAGCAAATTTTTGCTCTAAAATTTTTTCACGGTTCATTCAAAATTATTATTATTTTTATAATTTTTTTGTGTTTTTTTTTTATTTATTTTTTGTTTGTTTGTTATAGCGATTTTCACTTTTATTTATGAGTTTCGGAAAATTATAATGTTGATATTCTCAATGTATAGACGTGTTGTATATAAGTATATAAAAATGAGTACTGCATCAATGAGTACGTACAATTATATATCAGCACTTGAGAGGAAAATATAGCGAAGTCTTGAAGTACATTTAACAATCAAATTCTTTGTTTATTTAGTAACTGAACCTTTCCTCTGCAATTTCTTTCAAATTTAAATCTGTGCTGATTTCATGTAGATTTTTAAATATAATTTTTTCACTTAAATATTTTTTTTTGTTTTTGTTATCTTTTGTATATAAAAAGTAGGCTTAATTTACGAATTTGTAAGAGCACAGTTGCTTTGCTGAAGTAGAAAGTTGCTTTCAAGTTTCATTTAAGCATTTTTGACATTAATTAAAACGTCTCACACATTTCCGGTTACTTAAATAAAACATGTACTGATTTATTATGCACTGTTTTCATTAAATAAATAATTATTATATATATATCTATATATATTCTTTACGCATACTCGTATGTACTTCCAGAACAATTGTGACAGCAGTAAATCTTACTCGTACCTTCGATTTTGTATATATCTTTTTCTATTCAAATGCGTTATATAAAAATTCTCTTCATATCGACGCACACCTTGTAGTTAATTTTGTAATAATTTTCTGTATTTACTATGACTATATTCACTTGATTGGTACACTTTTCTAAGATTTTATTTTACATACACTTTAGCAGATTTTTCTAAGATATTTTCACATTTAATTCTGTATACATTTCTTTAGAAAATAATTTCACTTGCGAGCTGATCGCATTCTGTACCTCAATTTTCGTATAAGAATTTCTATGTCGTATTGCGCAAATGTCGTATGCTCGCGTTTATCTTCAGCATTTTCCCAATACTCATTTTCTGAATTACTGAAAATTTTCACCGAATTTTGTTTTTTTTTTTTAATTATATAGAACAGTTAATTTTTTTTTTTGGTTTTGTGCAAATATTATTCTCAACGTAATATTGTAAAAAATGAAAGCATTTTTCCGCGTCAACGTTCGGTTGCGTTCCTAATTTGAGCAGCGCATATTTCAAACTGTTTTAATTTAGATTGTTTATACTCCCGTGCGGGAATTCTGATTCTGATGCTGATGCTGTTTTCCATTGCGGATAAATCATAGGCACATTGAACGCATCTTTTCTGCCTCCGATACAATAACAGAGGCCTCTACAGTACCAGCAACAGTTCACTCAAAACAGAACTGTACACTGTACACTGTGCACAGTTCTGTCTGTACAGCGCGAAATTTCACTGTAGAGCAGGGACCGTTCATTGCCGTCATGGCGTGCCGCCCGTCCGATCATTCTCACTCAATTTAAAACATTCGTTTGTTATTGTTTCGTGTATTTCAATTCAGCACAGCAATTTGAAATACAAAAATTTAAAAGAATCATTCAAACTTATTTATAAACACATGTCTACACACTCGTATAGCGGCCGCCGCATTATAGATTGTTTTTGTCATTCTGAGCTACTTCCCGCATCTTTTGGTTCATTTAATTGTTTTGTGCACATATGTTTTTGTGGTTGTTGGTGCGAGTACAGTAAGTACATTGACGTTTCCAGTAGCGTCCTCAGCCCATATAATGCCATCATATCCATTGACATCAAATAGCACAAGGGCAAATATTGTTTTATGTCGTTTACCGTGTTGCACGAGTAGATTGATTATGTTTACTTCTCGTACGAATGTATATTGTAAATACAGCCAAACTGTTTGGTTTAATTAATTACGTGCAGTCGTTATTGTATTGAGTTTTTTTTTTCCATTCACTTAATGAATGTAACACTTATTGCATAGAATTTCTCTTCAAATGCAGTTTCTACCTAACATTGTACTGAAATGATAGGCGTAACGTAAACGCACTCAACTCACTCCTAATTTTTTTCCTTCGCCACATATGTTGCACAGCCGTCTGCCACTACTATTATTCTAATAACATTCTCCTTTCTTCCTTTTATTCTTTTTATTTTGATTTAAGTGTATTGCAAATGAGGCATTCATAGAGGACATATATACGATATGAATATATATGAATATCATGAACAATAGAGCAAACGTATTATTAATATATTAATACAATATGGTATGTAACATAAATCATTCAGATATACACATGTTATGGTAATATATTTTAAAATATTGAATCACCATTCTTAATTTTGCAATTGAAAATAAATATAATACTTATTTCTTTTATTCTTATTATATTTATAATAAATAATTGTTAGTAAACCTGTGAATAAGAATGACAGATGAAAGTGGCGGCGAGGTGGCGAATTTTTGTGTTTTACTCAAAAATATATAAAGAAGTATCCATGATTGCGCCACAACAACCTGAGAAATGTACCCGAAATCCTATTGATGATTTAGAACCTAGAACTATAGCATTTTAGATTCCATCTCAAAAGGGAAGGTGTTTGCAACCCTGTTAATAAGAATGATGGATGGCATGTTATAATGTCAATTGTATTTGGAACTTCAAATAGAAGAAAATAAAATAAAGATATTGACCCTAGAACTATAGCATTTTAGATTCAATCTCAAAAGGGAAGGTGTTATAATATTCTTAATAAGAGTGACGGATGGCATGTTATAATGTCAATTGTATTTGGAACTTTAAATAGAAGAAAATAAAATAAAGATATTGAGAGATACACAGACATAATAATAATAATATTATATAATACCCTGATGGGGGCTTTAGACTAAAGTCGAAATATCAAAGAAATAACAGTTAATGTAAAAAAAGATTGTAGTTTCTTTATCTCAATTTTTATTTTTTGGCAACAATAAAAAATTTGTCCAATTAGTCTGTAATAACACTATCTAAAAATCGTTTGGTAACTAAATAATAAATATTATTATATTTATTAAAACAACAGTGAGTAAGAGAATGGAAATTTGAAAATCCCAAAAGCTATTCATTTTTTAATCAAATAAAATCTTGGATTGATCATACAACTGCTTTGGATATCGCCAGCTCTCTTTAAAAACATCTATTAGTTTGAGTGCCCGTATGTAATTTTTGTACTGAAAGTGTCAGGATTTAAACCCTGTCAAATTTACATTGTGGGACTCGCCTGTCAACAAACATATTGAGCTCGAACTTAATTCGCGTTATTAAAATCAAGAGTTTTTCATTTTAATTACTGTGTCATTAATTAGAAAAAACGCGTAAACCACAGCTATATAATTTAAATTTAACTATAATCATTTTAATTACAATGCTTTTAAATTTACTATTTTTAGTATTATTTGTGTTTTTAAGGGTTTCTGTAAATATGAATAAGAAACTTTTATAGAAACTGGGTTTTATTATTTAATATTTTCATTATATTGTTTTAAAGATCAAATATTTTTTAGTAATAATTTTTTTGTTAACGAATTAATTGGTCAATAGTTAAATATTAAATTTTTTAAAATTTTTTTGTTTTTGCAAGATTTTATTTGAACCGATATTTCGACTATATTTTAAATTTATAGTCATTCAATAGTACCCTGATGATGTCTGTAGAATATAGTTGAAAAATCGGTTCATATAAAATCTTTTAAAAAACAAAGATTTTTATTTATAAAAAGTGTATTATTTAACTATTGACAAATTAGCTTTACGGGCTAAAATAAAATTTATATTTGTAAATTTTATATTAGCACTATTTATTATATATAATAATAATAATATATATATTCACTTAAAATGACAAGTGGAGGTTTTGTTGTTGTAATCCATATAAAATGTAAAATATTGTAATCAATATTAAATGTTAACAAATTTAAATCTCAAGAACAAAAAATAAGCTAAAAATATTTAAGGCACATACTGTCCAGACAATATAGTGAAAAAATTATGATATAAAATATATCAGAAAACTTTAAAATCTAAGCTTTCAGAGAAACATGGAAAGACATCGACTAAAAGAGAACCATAGAAAGACATCTACAGCATCAGAGAACAGGCCGAGTTGAAGAATTCAGAATTGCGACAAGAAAGTTAAAACCTAATTATAGAGAGACATCAGTGATTTTATTGATATTATTAATTAATTTAAATTAGCATTGTTATTTCAAGAAGTAAGTTAAATCGACATATATTACAGTGAAAAAAGTTGATTTAAATAAGCAACTATACAAAGACCCGTTGTCAAATAAACACCAGTATATAGAATAATACACCAGAGTATGGTAAAATCATTTTATCTCCAGGTTGCTTATTTTAGAAATGACATTAGTAATAATCTTAATTGCTTTGTTTTACATCAGCATTTGTTTATTAAATTTGAGCAGATAAACAGACAATATGAATTCTAACAGATAGAACGTGATAACCTATGTACAACTAATAGTAATTGTTGCTTATTAGAAAGACATCCAATGAAAGTTTGTCTAACCACCATTTGAAATAATGTGGAGGTCGATAATCCCGATCTTTGCTTGGTAGAAATTTGAATTTTTTAGATCCGACTTGAAAAGTGATGTCAGTCGACCTTCGAAATTAAGGATCTAAGGTCTAGTTTACAGACTTGTCAGATTGGTTCACTTTTCCTTCAATACAGAGTCGTGTTTGTTCTCTTTAACATTATCCGTGTGCTGATTACTTCAGTTTTCATATATATTTTGGTGGTCCTCTTAATGTGACCTATAAACAAAACGTCACCACGTGGTATCAAAACGGCGCCATTATTTAAGTACAAGGGTGCTTTGATGTGATTGCCATTTCAACTTAATATAATACAATCTATCTATCTATATTTCTATCAGCAGACAAAGTATTTAGACTTTTTTAATATTTTATGTAAACGATATTCGTATTAATAAAATTAATTTTATTTTCAGTAAATTTTAATATCATTGTTCTACAGAATGAATATCATTAAACTCAACTCAACTCAGCACGCGTACAAATAAGCAAGTGTAATCGAGATCGACTGATCGACCACTGAGTTTCAGTTATCTGTGCTGCCGCGGCTTCTATCTCTATATCTTCTATTCATTATATAAATAAATTTGAGATACTCATGCTATATATGCAATTAAAAGGCAGCACTATTTCACATTTTATTAATGCATAAGTGTAATTTTAGACAAAGTTTATGGATTTATGACTATACTGAAGTTATAATAGACTATTCAGTAATTTATTGACTATTGCATACACAAGTACTCGTATTCTTTTTGGTCACTTGTAGAATTAAATTGAATTGAAGAAACTCAATTCAATAGGAAATTTCTTTTTAATTGTAATTGTAGTAAATAATTTTTAAATGTTATTACACATTCGACTTAATTTTATTTAAAGTGGATAAGTCTGGAAGTCATATTTTAAGATGAGTGCATTAAGAAAATGTGAACTGCAGTTGCAAGCAAAAAATGCAAACTTAAGATAAAACAGACAAAAAGAAAATTATAAGTACTTTATTTTTTTGTGAATTTTGTTTTTTATTTAAATATATTTATGTACATATTTATTTACATCAATATATCATAAAATTGTATTAAAGTTGATGCAAATTTTTTGGATCAAATATTTTTATTTATTTTGTCAAACGAAATGATCAACACAATTGCACAAATCTCTGAATTAATCTAAGCATTGATTTGCAAAATAATGAAAACATTAAACAAAAACAAAAAAAAAAACTAAATAACAAACAAATATTGTATGTTATGTTATGGGCATTTAACCTCACCGAATTATATGAACCAAGAATCCAGTCGCACAAGCACACTGCACTCGTTTTAATTTGAGTTCCAATTCAGATTCATTTATTTCCCTCCTAATCCAGAGCAGCTCTTGCTTGTTTATGGGAGCATTTGCGTATACATTTGTGTATTACATGCACATGCCTTTATATTTATATATACATATGTACATATATATTTATATAAATAGTAAGATCTCATCCAAATTAATGTGGGCTTATGGGGTACTTATACTGACTTTGTATTTTTAATGTGAACGCTGCTGCGGATTTGCATTTAAGCATATGGGAAGCAATATGACGATTTTGTAGTTGCACTACATACATCGTCATGTACATTAACGTCGGATACTTATATCATTCAGTTATAAACTTATTACACATAACTTATTTTATAAAACGACATTATAGTATGAAACATGGAATAATTAATGAATTTTATATTACAATTCTCATAAGGTATAATTAACTATCACAGCATAAGTTAGGAGTAGTTCCAATAAATTTTGTCGTGTTCTTGTATCAATTCAGCAGCTGATTTGATTCAAGAATACAACCACGTTTAGTTATTCTTTTGCCTTTTTTTTTGGTTCGACGACTTAATACTGTGTTTGAACGGTTGAGTAATCAAATAATATAGATAAATACTTCGGATTTAAAGTGTTCGAAGAAATCTCTAAAAATTTAATTCCATAAAAAATAATTGATTTAATTATCAACTTGAATTTATTAAATAATTAAATTTAGTATTTTTTATTTTATTTAATTAAATATGTAGAAACAATTATTGCATATTAATAAATATGACATTAGCCACTGACTGTAAAGTTTTGATTATAGTGACCGTGACCATGATTCTAGAGAACAGCCAGAGAGGGCATGGATTACACTTCATTGTGATACGAATGAATAATGAATTAAGATAAATTATTGAGTCAACTTAAGAAATCACGGAGGAAGGTCCTTACATCAGAATTACATTAAACATAATATCTGAAGCCATAATTTAATTTTTGATAGTTTTTGATTGAATAGCTACATTTTGTAATACTTTAATAGTAGTCATGAAGTACATTTGTTTACCCTTACGTCTTATAAAAAACTATAACTAGAATTGTTTATATATTATTGATCAAAGTAATTAATATTAATGATAATTATTACTTGAGATAAACTTTAACATGAAGAGTAAAGTATTTATTAAGTTCTATACATAAGAAAGAATAATAGAAAAGCATGCAATAAATAATGCCTTCCTAAAAGAATAGTATTGAAATTTAACAATTAAAATAAAAATTAATATATAATTAATTAATTCAATTAATCTACAGCTAGTTAATGATTTAGTTCTAATATAACACATCAAGTGAATTTGTTAATGAACTTTAACAGCAGATTAACAAAATTCTACGTCAAAACATACAAGTAAAGCATGGCTTTAGGTCATTCGACTAATGAACGCTGACTCTGAGCTTCAAATTTGGCAGGGTACGAGTTCAACCTCTGCTACTTGCAGCCTCAAAAAAAAAGTTTTTTACAAATAATAAAATACAATAATTAATTTCAAGATCACTGGGATGGGTATTTGGGAAAACTCAAAACAGCTGTATGGTCAACCAAAAATTCTAATAATTAAAATAATATACAAAAAGATTCGATTGTGTTTTACGGAATAAAATACAAAATTTTACAAAAATTTATTAAATAATCAAATTTTTTTTTTAATCTATACTACATGTGAACTTATGTGGGCCTAAACAAAATGTATTGAATTGCTAAACGATACATATGTTTACCATTTAAGCTCTACACGATTAAGCATACCGAAAAATTGTGTAGCGTACAATAATAAAAATGAAAAAAACTTATTTGATATAAATAACCACTAAAAATTAAAACATGTTGCTATTGGAAACAGGGGATCATCATCTGAAAAGGGTGCTCCATTGGAAAGTTGCAAATAGTTTGAGTGAAAATTTTTTATAAAAACTCACTCACTGTTCATCTACAGAGAAGGGTGCATAAATTGTTGAGTAATGTTAATCGTAGCAGGTAAAGAAATGTTTAAGAATATTTTGTCCAAATATTGAAATATTAAGCTAAAGTCAGAGGATGGTACACATATGTGCAAATACATAAAAATCCCTCTCAAATAAATTTCTAAAATGTTTGTAAAGGCATTTAAAAACGCCTACTGTTTACAGTCTTAAGAAAGGTTTTTGGTTTTAATATGGGATTGACAAAAATATTTAGTAAAATTAAATAAAACAAACAGCTTAATTGAATCAAACTATCAGAAATTATATTGCATGATATATTATAAAAAATAAATTAAGAAAAGTTTTTTAAATACAAAATATCGTAAAGACAGTCGGAGACTTTTATTAGAAACGTTGAAATTGGTTTTGATCATCTGTGATCAATTGAAATGCTGGAAAGCTTTGTAATCAATCAATTAAAAGACTTCACCAAACATAAATTGATCTCGTTTATTGTTTTTGCTTTCAGTAATTAAATTGTGTCCATAAATGACAGAACCCAAATTATGTGTGCAATGAGCCGAATCGTTAATGGAAAGCATTGACATCTTCTAATAAAATGTCGTAGTTTTTTTAAGTAGTTAAAAACATTTTTGTTTGAATTGTATTCTTAGAAGGTAAATGGTTCCTATAAAAGTTAAACGATTTTAAGTGATTTTATCCGATGATGATTTATTTCATAATGTGTGAGGAATTGTGTTACTCTGTTCTCATAATTTAAGAAAAATGAGTGGCTTAGTTTACTTAGTTTTAGCAGAAAATTGATGCAAAGCAAACAACACGTTATGAATTCATTCGATGAGCTGTTAAAAAATTAAAATTATACAAATTTTCCATAACTATACATATGTATAAATAAAATTTTAACAAACGGTAAAGGTTTCAATATCAGTTTTATACAATCGCATATATGGTAATATAAAAGTATATGTCAAAATTCATTAAAGATCGGCCAAAATCTTCATTGAAGTCTATGAAGTTTATATAATCATCTCAACACCATCACTTCATCACATACTGATTGAATATTTGGGCATTTTCCGTCTTATAAATAAGGTGCGTTTCAAAGAAAAATAGATTTTAATAATATACGGATGTATTTAAAGAAAAGCAATCACACTCGTCGATGAGCGAAATCATCCTTCGTATTCACCTGTTCTGGTACTATTAAAATTTTACTTAATCAGAATAATACATTTACAGACTAAGGCAAAGCATCTAATGGATGTAAAAGCCATTTAGGAAATTTGTATCGATTTCTAGCACAACTTCTACGACACCGATTTAAAACATTCATACAAAATGCTTTAAGACTGTTCAAACCATTGTGTTAATTTAGAATTATACAGATTATTCAGAATAAAATACATTTATTTTGCTATGAATAATTTTAGCTCTCCATAATTATAACAAAATCTATTTACTATGAAAAAATTTAAAAAAAATATTTAAGGAAGTCGCAAAAAAATTCCTTTAAATAAAAAAAAAATAAATGAAAAGTAGTTGAATTTAAAAACGAGTAATTATTTAGCTTGTATAGTACAGATATGGATATATATATACATTATTTGGTGCACAAAAGTTGTTGGAAATGTTTCCACATTAACATTTATCCTTAAAGTATACTACAAATTTTTACACACAATGCCACTATTGAGCGTTAATACACTGTGATTCTTTGTTATATCTGTGATCTTTCGTGAGACTAAGTAAATGACTAGGCTGTCTATCTATTCCATGATGCTTTCATAACAAATCTGTTTATTTGAGGGATTTTACTTATTAACAATTTTAATATGCACTGCTTAAGTCCTCCAAAATTTACATAACATATCATTACCGAAACCTTTATAAGAACTCTCTTCTAATATTAACAAATTAAATTAATTAATAAATAATAATAATAATAAATTAATTTAATAAATTATTTTTATTAATAGAGCAGCGAAATAAAGTTATACCAGACTGTTAATTAATGAGCAGAAAAGATAATGAATGGTATGAAGCTGTATGCATTGACTTGTAATTACATTTATTCTCCGATCTAATTATTATTATAGTGTGATGAAATACATGTATAATCTATCACTGTCATGATCATTGTCAACTATACTAGCATATGGTTAAAATTTCTCAGCTGTATTAATTATTGTATGGCTATAAAAGATGTATATTGCCTAGCATTGTCCCGATAGATAAATTATTACACCAAGGAATAATACAAGTATATCTTAACATATATATCATTATAAGAAATTAATTGTCTTCACTACCATAGTTTTTCTAAAGTACAAATGAATATGATATTACAATTCTCATTAGGTATAATATATGTTAATCATGAAGTGGCCAAGCTAAGTTTGCTGTGGATTTAGACGTATTAATTCATCTTCTGGTGAAAATATTCAATTACTTGTTTTTTATTTCCAAGTTAAGATTGATTTTAGATATATGCTATCAGCGCTTTCCCAATTCAGAAACATATAATTCAAAAAAAAAATTGTTTTTATACGCAATAATATAATTTTTAATCCAAATTTATAATTTAAGCATTCCTACTACTATCATTTTTCTACAATTAAGGAATAAAATTCATAAAAAAAAATGTTAATATGCATATATTAATAAATATTTTATTACAATTCTCATTAGGTATAGTATATGTTAACGGTAATATGACTACGTTTTTTGTTACATTTTATGTTTCAGTTGATTTTCCTTCTAATGCAAAATTAAATTGTCTTTGAGTTTATTTCATTAATATCTGCTTCATTTGTGTAACGTTTAGTTACTTGATTATTGTTTCGTAGGTGTAGATCTTAATGATATTTGAAGAATTGATTAATAAAGTTCAGATAGATACTTCAGATTTAAAGTATGGCAAGAAAAACTAAAACGCCGTGTTTTGTAATTTACATGTGATAAATTGCACACTTGATAAGTGCAATATTTTAAATCCGAAAATTCTAGTTTCTATCCAATATAAAATTGATAAGATGTATTGCGGAAAGTCTTATAATTGGGGTTTCCAAACCCACTTTTTTGGTGATGATTTTTATTTAAGTTCAATTTAAAATAAATATTTGTTTGTTTCCAGTTTTCGAAAATATCGATTTTCTTCGATATTTATTTTCTAGTTTAATTTCAATTCAATATATTTTATGTATTGGTGTAAGTGTGACTTATTGGTTTTTTTGCCATGATAAATATTATACATTAAGTCCTATAAGAGCAGAGTTATCACTAAGTTATTCACTTTAATTTTAACTACTTTTATAAAGTAATGCGCTTGATTATATAGATATCGAGAGATACGATTTTGAATTAAATTAAATGATGTATTTATTAGGGATCTAGTCCAGTTTTTTGTTTCGATAAAAATATCAGCTTTGTGATGAATTATAGCTCAATTCTGCTTTGAAGCAGAATTAAGGATTAAAAACTTTCGGTTTTTTTTATATGAACAGTACGGATTGTAAAATATATTATATTATATATATAAATATTATACATATATAATATTTCGAATGTAGTTCTGCTGTAGGCCTGAAACATCACAGAGTTGGAATGAATTGAGCCCAATTTTTCAGGTATGTTGGAACCTGGTTCTGATGTAAGAATTAAGCTCATCGAAAACCTAATAAAGGATAGACGATCTCATGAGGATGAGGACTGTCATGTCATCGAAAAAACAAATCTGCTTTTCTCATAAATATCTGCTGTTTGCTGAGTGCCTGAACTCGCATGTGATGATGAGTAATTTGGTATGGTGAACTTGAGACAGTCCAAATGAGATTTTCGAATATAGTCTGGTACAAATTGTGCTATGTTTTATTCCTTTTTGGTGCGTAGATTATTAACGACAAAACCAATTCCGTATTCGTTTGTTATAAGAAATCATTTTAATGATTTTTCTTGACATATTCATATTTATTTTATTGTAGATTTTATTTCCTTAGTTCATGTTATCTTTTTTGAATTAGTGCATCCGAGCACTTTTACTCTATGATAGCTAGGGGGTTTCTGCAGAGTCCCACCCTTCTCTCTGACTAATTTATGTATTCCTCAAAAGCTTTGTCAATGACTGATCTTAGATCTGAGTACCGTCCCGTGCGGCTAGAGGTAATTTTGAGATTCGATAGTGCTAAATATCGTAGTCTGTCGATTTTCACGAATAGCTTCACGACCGCGTAATTCTGTCTTAGCATGTCATTTTGTACGGATGTGCCAATATTTCTACTAACTACAATCTTCCTTAATAATAATTTTTCCTTTTATAAAGGTATTTTATTTTTTTTTTACTTTACTTTACTTGTCGGATCAATTTTACCCACTATAAAATAATTACAAATTTAAAAAGCCAATAAAATTTTACTGTAAATTTTGAGTATGATTTATGGGTCCAAAAACTGATTCAGTTCGCAGTTTTTAATTTTGCACTTGGCACGCCAGTTATAGAGCAAAAAAACCTTTCTGCATGCGAAGTATTTGTGTGAGCACGGTTTTGTTCGACATGTGTTCACTGTCAAAGCGAACCAAAAGCGGCATGACAAGCACTTACTGTGCCGCTTGCGGACGGTTACCGTTTCAACGATAACTACGCATAGTTTGCAGCGCATGCACGGCAGTGCACTGTGGCGGCTGCGCAATGCAAAAATTCAGAAGCTTTCGTTGGCGTGCAACAATAAAATCGCATGCTCCAAATACTTCAGCCGGAAAGGCCAGAAATGCAACATGTTTCTGCCGTAAAGCTTCGTGAATTCTTTGACACACAATAAATATTTATAGACGATTTAAATGTTCCAATTTATACATGGGAACGTTTAAGGAACAATTACAAAGCCTCGTGTATTGATTGTTATATATATTAATTAATAGACTGTGTTATAGATATATACTTTCAAAAAATAATATGGCCATACTGCTGGGTTTATATATTAAAATCATATCACAGAAACGAAACCGTTTCTAAAATAGTTTTACCTGCTGGCGACACTTACTGGCAGTGGCATGCATTGAAAAGATACATGCCTGTTAGATGTAACTCAAAAATTTTAAAAATTTGGCTCATTACTGCTCTTAATAGGAATGAATAATGAGGACTTCAATATCACGAAAACTGTATGATCTTTCCTCAAGTCTATCCACAAACATCTATGCGTATAGTCGTAATATATTGATGTGTGAGCATATATCAAACATAGATTCAAGAAATGTCTCATGGACTTATAATGCCATAGAATGCCATGTAGCTCTACATTACTTCCCTAATAAGATGTAGTTAATCAAAGAATATTTAGTGATGTGTTTCAATATTTACTTTAGTTAATTATATCTATTAGTTTTTTCTATTTTTTTTCTTTGCTAATATTTTAAGTGGATAGTTATAGTATTTACTTGCTGAGAACTATCTATTCTTGAAGTAAACGTTGGTTTTTATTTTTTAACTAAATCTCAGCTTCAGGTATTTGGGGTATATAGACGTACTCGACAACTCAATAAAGTTAGTAAATATTATGTGTATTTATTTTTGTGAAACTCCAATAATGTTGAGCTAAGGAATTACAGAGGCAACAGGCTTAGTAAGTACGCAGAAGTGTTCTCTAAACTCAATAGTTTTGAAGTTCGAAAAACCTACAATTAACAATAACTAAGTTAATTTGTGTAACTGTGGTTTAGGCGTTAGTTCTAATTAATAGCAAATTGAATGCAATGGTTATTTATGAAGAAACTCTTCAACTACATAAAGCATATTAAGTATATGTTGAACATACGGGTTCACAGGTCAAAGTTGTCAGGCTTTAAATTGTTGATACTAAGAGTTCACAATTTAGGTATGTACGCACAAATATATATTTTTTCAAAGACCATTGTTGGTAGATATTTGAAAATATCTAAAGGCTAAAGGTATATTAGTAAGGTGTTATAAACATACCAGAGCCGTCCTAACCATTGGGAAAAAAGGGTAGATAAATGCATTACTCTAGCACAATTTATTATTAACAAGAAATGTATAAATTGTGATTATTTCATGAAAATGGGATAGGTTCTTCAACTATAATTTTTTCATTAATATAATAACATAAGCTTAACAAGGAATACATATTTTCACATCTATCAAATCATAATGGCAATGGTTTTAGGGTTAACTATTAAACCATTAACTATTTAAATATTTGTTTTTATCATACTATATGATTCAACTAATCAGAACATTTATAGCACATACTATATTATATACAATAAGAATGTACATAAACTAGAAAGAGAACTGAAAAATAGTCACAGCAAGTTTCATTTGAAATAGTGCATATAGTCATAATATATAATTTGGAACTCATAAGGTGTTTTATCTATATCGTCTTAAATATTTTGCACTGAAGTAATACATTTTATATAAAGTATAATTACCAGCATTTATGTTAACTGTATGTTCAGTTAATTAATCATAGTAGACTTTTATAATAAGTTTTTCTATTATAACCGTTTAATAGAAAAAACGTTTTCTTTATTCAAAGCTAATGAGCGACTTATTGGTATTACTTATATAAACTCTTCAATACAATAAACATAAAATACTATTAATTTAAATTTTTTAATGACCATCCACATCTTCGACAAAAAGATTGTCACAGAATGTCAATCAGATAACGTACAATATAGTCTGGAACAGTGATTGTAGGCCATATTTTGATGTGTTCGACCATCCGACAGTTGAATTCTGTTGCTTGATACACACGATTCCATAAAGCCAACATGGCACGTAAGTTCTAAAACATGTAACCTTCAACATGATCTTTATTTATTCCCCTGATTTGGCTCCTTACGATATCTATGTATTATCCAAACTAAAATTATTGATGCAAGGAAATCATATCTGTTATCGATCCAAAAATCTTTATCTTTAAATATAAATTCTCTTCCGAAAAATTTATTAAACGTCTTATTTTCAAAATTAAGAATAATATAATACTAAAATATGTTACTGTCATTTTTAAAGACGTGATTTTTATTTTTCTTGCTTTGCAATTTATAATCTAGAAATTAGGTATTATATATCTTACTTGAGTTATTAAGGGCCTTAATCTTACTTTTGGGAGTTTATTATTCACATTCTTGAATCAAATCATTAGCTGGTAATTGAACAATATTAGAAGTTTTATATTTTTTATTGCTTCAATATCGATATTAATTAATAAGTAAACAAGTATGGGGTCTTCTTCTTCTGGAAAAATTATTAATATATCACTTTTTCTGTTCACAGTAGTGAATTGTGAGCTATAATAAAAGCAATGTAGTTAACTTATATTTTCTGTATTTGATTAATTTTTATGATTTGTTTCATGACTACTACATATTTTTATTCATTTTAAAAGCTAATTAAATGTCTTTGATGTGCGGCTTAATACATCTATCGCTTTGATCTCTTTATTTCTTGTAGAATAGATGGCAAAAGATGCTTTCAAGGATTTATACTACTTTGATGCTAATTATTTTTCACCTTTTTGAGCCGAGATCTTGTTCGATTTTATGTTGCGCGGCTGCTGTGTTACGTTTTGACAAGTTTATTGAATTATGACGCTTGTTCAAAAGTTTCGAACATGAAGAAGGATCCAAGGGCAAGGCAAGAGAAGGCCTCTTTTTCAAAAAGGAATAAAAATATTTTATTTGAAGTTAATGGAAAAAGCGAATAAGTAGCTGCTTATTAAAAAAAAACCGATATCTCCATATAAAAAAATTTATATGTTTAGTTGAAATATAAATATTTATAGACTTTCTAGTACAGATTAGATCATTAACTGCCAAGTTATAGTGCTGTAACAAATTCATAACTACTGATATTTTACATTTTAGCCCACTTGAAGTTTTAAGAATATATATAGTTAAATTATGAAATGAGCCAGATATTTACCATACATTAATCCTTGTCATAATTTTAAAGGAAATTTTCTTATTTCATATCAAAATTCATATATTTCGATTAATAACCAAATGCAAAACCAATTTTTGGTGTTAAAAAAGTAAGAAATTGCATAAATAGAAATAAAAAACAACTTATTAACTGAGTTTTATATTGTTACTGATTTATTTATGCTTAATTTACTATATATATTTACTAAAGCATGAGACTATGAGACTAGGTGTCGCATATAATGACTTTTTTATCGGCTGTGGCTCTGAGGATGAGAGCGAGCACCATCTCATATATCAGTGCCTTTCTTTAGCTAAAGGAAAATCTAATATCTTTGGGACCCCTTTTTGCACCTACCTGACCGAACTATCATCTTGTAATATTAGGGACCTAGCCAAATTTATAGAACTGTGAGGTTGGTATTCCTTTACCTAATGGGTGAGTCGTTATCTTTTCGGCGTTGTATACTGATCTTTCAATGTATATACGTACCAATGCTATTTCTGTAGTACCACAACGGGGCACAAGTGGGATTTCTTGGAAACCAGGCCGCCACTCCAAACCATCCATCAACCTACTTATACTTATACTTAATTTATAAGTATGAAATAAAAGCAATGTTAGAATAGAAGCAAAAAAGTTCATGCTTTTTTACAACATCCAAAAAAACTGAAAAGAGTGTAGAAAGTAGTACCTCAAGTAACTTTAATGTAAGAAGTAACACTTTTGGCCTTCTACTAGCAACCTTCTAATCTCAGAATAATATCTAGTAGCATGTAATCTCAGAATAATATCTAGTAGCATGAGATGGTACGCAGATCTTAGATACGTCATCGAGTAATTACCAAGCTTTTGAAGAATACCTAAATCAGTCAGTGAGAAGGGTGAAACTCTGCAAAATTCCCTCAGCTATCAAAAAGTAAAAGTGCCCAGATGTACTAACTCGGAAAAGACTTAACATAAACTAGCTACCTCAAGATAAATTTTATATATTTAACATTTCAACTTATGTTCAAAAATGCAAGACTCAACATCTGTGTCGGAACAGAAATGTATTCTTTTAGGATATTATGAAGCACAATGTAGTCCAAGGCAATGTCTGCAATTTAATTCATCAGTAGAAAATTATCGGGCACCACGGGCACTACAGAAACCGTAACGGCTAAAGAAAGTTTACACTGAATATGTATAAGTCAATGATTTGTATACTGACTTGGAGAGTTTAACATCCGCTAAGTAGATTCGTTATAGCATAAAAAAGAATAAAACTACTAATAAAAGCTACGAAATGTTTTTCTGCACTTTTACAGTTAAAATATTAATATTGTTAAAATCAAATTGATTTACAAGTCCATTTTTACGAAAGAAACTTTATTTTTAATATTAACTATTGTTTTCAATAGAGAGGTTTTTATCGAATAGTAGTGAAATTGCAACAACAAAAACTTTTTTTAACATTTTTAGTGAAAGTACGCTAGAATTATAATTGACAAAGTTGGCAAATATTAGTAAGGGGAAATTAGCATGCTAAAATTTTTGGACGGTGGAAAAATATGACTCCATCATGGCACTACATTGCAACCATAAAATAAATCTCAGTAAAAGCTTAACAAAAAAATTTTAAGATAATAAAAGGATATGGAATTATTTCGAGGTGGTCTTGGTTATTATTGAATTTAAGTTTTTATACTTTCCTGAATTAATGAACTTTTACTCTACAGCTTACATTGCTTCCATTGTGAAGAACATTAAAGATTTCTAACGAAAGATTGAATCAAATGAAAAATTTATTTAACACTAAATAGTTTTGCTTTCTAATAAAAATTATATTCTTCATTGATTATTTATTTAGCAATAAAAAACACATTATTTTATATTTATACATTTATACACATTTAACGTTAAATTTAAAAGTTTGTTTTAAAAAGAGCTACCAATTTAAATGGTTTTAATGACAGTTACACATTCCTTCAAAGGCGTGGGTTCAATCACATTAAAACCGATTTAAACAGATTTAATGACGTTGTTTTACCTCTGCACTGATATCAACGTAGTTCGGATATAAAAATTGCCACTCTGAAATTTATAAGGCGCTTAATTTAATCAGTTTGCTTAATTTAAATGCTTAACAACTCTACTCATGCTGTGCATTATAAAAGCCTAGTATAATGGCTTGTTTTCTCTGTTATTGTCTAAATTGTCTAAATTAAAAACGATTTTAAATTACGTATACATAACATTAACGATAATCTAATGTCAAGTAGAATGCGTATAAGCCAAATAGTTCAAAACGCCTGCCAGCCTCTCTGTCAATCCATAGCCGTGCTGTGACGGTGAAACTATTTTGTACTCCCAAAAGGTGTGTTTCGCATCTTTTGCAGACGCGCTGACTTCAGTGTTAACTTAAACACCGTTTAAGCGCCAATTTTATGACAATCATGGGCCTCGCTAACAGGAATAAACCACTGAAAGTGCAGCACATGCAACAGTTGATTGCATCCTTAAGCGATCTGCGCATAGTTCGCCCGGCAACACGTTGTTATGCACTTCCTGTTACAGAAATGAATTGCTAAGATTACGCATGCTAAGATCTGCGCAAACACGCACTTAAATCTCATTTTATAGTTTAAATAATTCTGCAGCTTAAGCTGCTATTAACGTTAGAAGCTCGCAATTATGCACTCGTTTGTGCTGGATAATGGAGTGGCTAGAACACACCCAGACTCTTGAAGGAGACAAATGTAATTTATGCGCAACTTAAAAAAATATTTTTCTACTTAAATTAATAAATTTTGATTTTTCAGTGTTTAAGAGACAACATAATTTTTATGTACTTTCTTAGTATATTAAAAACTCTACAACTTAAAATATTCGCATAATACACATATTAATTTTGTAGGCCGTTTCTTCTACATTGTATTGTGTTCCTTTAGTTATTGGCGTAGATTTCGTTGACTTTGAGTCCGGCCATTTTACTGCTGCTTTATTCAACGAATTTCATACACAGCAGGCGTTATGTTATTTTAGTCAAAACAAATACATTGGCTTCCTCGTTGATGGAATGATTTGTTGACTTCAACATTCTTTTCGGTATACAGTTCTGTAGAGTCCAAGAATGATCGGTCGGCACGCTACGGTATACTGACCAGCAATGGTCTTTGTCTTGTTAAAATATGCACAAACAAATGAGATATTCTTTAAATAAAGAAAGGTTAAAAATTTTCTTCTTAAAAATATTCTTTATTCAGTTCAATGTGGTTCGTTTAATTGCTCTTTAATTTTTTTAATCTTTTCAAAATATGCGATTTTATTGACATTATTAAAGTAATGACCAGTTTTTTCGTATCCGTTAGTCACTTAAAAGCTAACCTTTACATCCATGAAAAATAACAACTTATTGTGGTTTTTGGGCTGAAGGAGTTTATAGGTCATATATTTTCGAAATAAAAATCACATTGCACTAATCTTCACAGAAACATTAATCACAGACAAAAAGTGATTAATCTGACTTAGACAATATGTGGTTTTCACAAGATGGTACACATCTTGTGGCACAATTAGTTGATGAGAGAGAAAAGTTCAATTACGGTAAGTCTTCAGATAATATAAAATAAACTACAGATTATGTAAACTAGCCACACAGATCATGTGAATGGGTTGGAGTGGCAGTCTTGCAAACCAAAGTCACCTTAAATACAATTAAATATCTCATTGTGATGTAACGAATAAAAACATTGTGCCATAAAGTTAACAAGTCTTTTCAAGGCCAAAAATGGATACTGACGTATAAGATGACATATAATTTCCTCTTTTTCTGTAGAACCAGAACTACGATAATAGTCATTATGGGATAGAATATGTCTCACTTTATGTCCCACTAATATACAGTGACATATCAGCACTAATACCGTTGAGCTGAGCAGGTTTTAGTTTAGAGCAAGCAGCTGACTAGTAAATTTCTTGTCTAAGTTGAAATAAGTGTTATATTTCAACAAAAATCTTTATCTGCCCCGACTTTTTTCAACTATAGCTGAATTTTCTTGTAACAAATTCTTAATATAAGTATCGCAATACTCTAAATATTTTTATTAGATTTGCTATATAAATATCGCATTATTTTCAAACACATTTACTGCTATCAAGTCTTTATCATTAGTAAGCACATAAACTTTAAGTTTAACACTACTAGAATGTCGGGTGTCTATAAATGAGTTGGCTCAGTACAGCACATATGGGTGCCTAGGCAAAGGATATGCAGGGCTGATGCCCTTAAATACACCTTAAATACACCTTAGCAGGAAGCAGGAACAGGAAGCAGGAACAGTGCTTTCGGAAATACAATTCGCGGATATCGGATTACTACCCGTATAATGTACATATATAGTACATTAACAATTTTTCTTTTTTTATATTTCGAATTAGCCCAAAAGTCATTTTTTAGAAAAGCCAATATGAACTGCTCATCCATAACATGACATACAATAAATTCATTGAAACTTTTTCTTTATTAATTTTTTTATAAATTATTTATAAAGAGGTTTTCTCGAACAGTAGTGAACTATAACAACAAAAATGTATTTTTTATATTATTTTATTTAATAAAATTTTTAGCTGACCATATAGCTGTTGCAAATATTGCCAAATACCCATCATCAGTGGTCTTGAAAATAATTCTTGTATTTAACTATTCGTAAATAATTTTTGTGAGACTGCAAGTACCAGGAAATGAACTTTTGCCCTGCCAAATGTAAAGCTTAGAGTCAGCGCCCCTTTACTAACTGACCCAAAGCCGTACTTGACTTTTATGTTTACACATTTTTCTGCACATTTTTGTTACTTTGCTGTGAAAGCTTAACAGATGATTCACCTGCTGTGATTATATTAAAACGAAATCCTAAACCAGCTGTAGAATAATTGAATTAATTAATTATATTTTTATTTTTAAAGTCTCTTTTTAAAGGGAAAGTCGTGGTAATGTTAAAGTCATTGCTTATGTTGTGTTAATCGCACAAATTTATATAAAATATTTATAAAATGAATTAATTTATTTATTTATAAATTAGTTTTTGAGCGAACATTTTTTCCTCTACCAATTTTTGGTTTGAAATAAAATTGATAGTAATATCACAATCAGAATTTGACGTTTTACTCTAATTAAATTATTTATTCTTGTGTTATTTTGTGTCACAATAAAAATAGTAACGCATCTTTTATTCGACATAAACCTTAAAAATTTATCCGCACTTTTGTTCTTTACCATGGTATTCCTTTTATGCGGGTGTGTATTTGAGAATACAAATTTCTATTTGTACTCAGTGGACAATATGGACTTTATTGATTTGTTTTTAGTTTTTTTTTTCTTCTAAAGATTTATTAACCCATTCAAATCTGAATTGAGTCAATACGAGTGCTGCCCTATATCTTATTGAACCTTCTCGTAAGAATTCAGTTCGAGATATAAAAATAAATTGAATTATTACCATAGCGCGCCAAACGTACTTACGTTTGCTTAAAGGTTCGTGTTTCCGGTATAAAACTCATACCAGCTCGATATGCAATTGCATGTGGTCCATATACGTATTCGCGGCAGTATATGTACGCATCTAAGTTACAGATCGGACATTGATATAAGAAAAACACACGGTGCTGCGGCACAAGCTGTGTGAGCTGTCAATGATCTTGTTGGCCTGATTGATTTATACGGTGCGTTGTTAACGCTTCACAATTGATTGGTGTAACGCAGACAAGCGTAAAGAAATTTTAAGACGAAATCGGCTTAAATAATGTAAAACAATAAAAATTGTTATAAATTCGAAATATATAGATCAAGTGCTGTATGTGGATGTGTTGGATTTACTTTTATTTATCTGCAGTATGTTGACCGATCTGTGTATATTATTTTTTTATAGCTTAAAATAAAAGTAAATGTAAAATAAAAAAGCTATTTAATGATGATTATAGCAGCTTGCGATCGCTTATCTTAACACAATCTTTTCGGTTTGAGGCATATTTTCATTTTATCTCATTTAATGCGATCGTCATCACCTTTCTGCATATTCTCAAACACTTCGAAGCTACTGTGTTTGCTTAGGGCGAAGACATAATAAGCGCAATGTATACCCTTTTTTTATTTCGCATTCTTGACCACCAGTAATGGTAGTGGTTGCATATTCCATAATGAGTGATTAGACTCTTCCTATCAGGCAAGTTGTCTATCAGCTAAATTGCGTGCATTATCTTTTAATCTTTTGCAACTAGTGATCTTATCTGAAGATCTTTCATTTACCATAATTCTAGACTTGTAGTGAATTCCCGTTTTCACAGTTTTCTTTAAAAGTGTGTTATGATTAGCAATAAAACTTCATATTTATTGCCAATTAATCACATAAGCAATTAAGTTCTGAGTAAATCAAGGCATGACTTCTTCTTTGTTCCATTAACTCTTAGTAAAGCATAGGGCCTCATAAAGCAAGTCTTGACATTGTACTTTAACTTATGGTTCTATGTGGATCCTACAGTTGGTTAATCCTCGCAGTTTATTTTACTTATATAAGCACAAAATTAATTTTATATTTCTTTTATAATTTAAAAAATATTAGGAATTTAATAAAAGGAAGGAATGTTCACAAGTCTAACGATGACAATGACAAAATTTGAAAATGTTTAATTTTTGGTTTTGGTCAGGCGATCTTAATAAATTCCAAAATTGAACGCATGTTCAGTGAATGTTAGCTTTGTGTTTTAACACACTGCCCACGGTTCAAAATTGTCAGAATTTCGGTTTCAGACATTTGTAGTCCAAAACTTAGAAACAGAAAAATAAACTAACCGATTTTTCTAAAGATTGCAGATGATGGGTATTTGGCAATATCCAAAACAGTTGAATGGTCAGTCCAAGAATTTAGTTGATTAAAAAATTTTTCCATGTCCATCCATTTTTTACTCGAAATTGATTTCTTGTCATAGCATATAAAATTAATAATAATGGAATTATGCTATTATATGTATTAGTATATTATGTTGAGGCCAGTTGAGTTAGCGCACTTGAGCACTTTTACTCTCTATTAACTGAGAGGTTTCTTCAAAACTTCATCAGACTAACCAATAATTGACCTCAGCTCTGCATACCTCCCCGAGGACTCTGTAACTATTCTGAGATTTGATAACGCAGTGTTGGTAAGTCTGTCAGATTTCGTAAATAATTTCAGGGCTCTATCCTTTATATATTTTTTGATGGGATCAATCTTGATGTCCCTGAGGATGTCATTCGTCCTAATGTACTATGGAACTTTGAAAAGTCTTCTCAGAGCCTGGCTTTGCGCAATTTCTAGCTGGTGAGTAGTAGTGTTTGAAGCTTTGCTAAACGCTAAACAACCATATAGAAGTGACGGACTAATTATTTGGTTATATATCAGTTTCCTGTTCTTAGCATTGAAATTTTCATTTCTAAATAGCGGTTGGAGGTAATGAAGAATTTTGGCATAGCTAATTCTTTTCAGTTGAACATGTTTAAGCCATGTGAATCGTTTGTCCAACGTGATGCCGAGATATTTAACACTATCCTCCCAGTTTATCACCATATCACCCACTCTCACTCTCCACGGATTCTGTCTCCATTTACGCGTTATAAACAGAGCCTTAGTCTTTTCATTATTAGTATAGTTATAGTGTATATTACTGTGCACTGTTATAGTGCCATTAGTTAATATGTGCTGTAGAACAAGAATCTCTTAGAACCGTTTAACTGTAATGCGAATATGAAGCCTCTACGTAATTATTTCCTTTCTTATAAGCCATTCTTTTAATTAAAGTCTGTCATACATAATTTATCCCTTATATGAGTGTGTAACTAGTTTCTAAAGTACACCTGATATTCTTGTTATGAATTCTCACAACCTCTTTGATTTATTTAGCTTAAAATGTATTCCTCTTAGTCTACATTTTACTTATGTTATTAAGCTTATTTTAATGGGTAATAAGTGCAAATAAGTAGATCGAACTTGTTAAGCCTGTATTATCACACTTAACGAAGTTATTGGAGTTGCTAAATATCTCATGTATCTGATAAACGAGTGCCGTACGCTCGTGCATTTTATAAGATTAAGTGGTCGTATTTAAGACATTTTATCGCATAGTCTCGGCGCACTTATCTGCATTCGCGATCAGTTGAGTTAATGTGTTTTATTATTAAGAAAAATAATTTAATTTTTTTAATCGGTTTCTTTGAATATTTTCAAGTTGACGAACTGCAAATTGCTTCAAAAAAAAAACAAAAAAAAAAATAAAAATATTAATGAAAATATTCATTAAAGCGATAATTAAGTGGACAACAGAGTTTTCAGATAACGAAATGAAAAAATATGAATATTTACAAATTATTAATGGGAGTTGCAAAGTGAAAAATGTGATTAAGTGATATGTTAAGATACAAACGATGCGATAAAAGATTAATGACTGCAGTTGTTGTTTGTAAAGTTTTTGTTATTGGCTCCTTCGACAAGCTACTAAAGAAAAGTTGTTGAGGAATTAATTAATTTACAAATTTTTATTGAGAAATTAAGCGAATGTGTAGAATATGTGTAACTTGTATGGCTTTAGTTTTTATTGATGATTTGCGTCACTTTACGTATATCATATAAACATGAATTCATAGTAAAAATTTACATATACGCATACTAATGTGACATATCAGCTAGTTAATCTTACGTGATACTTAATACCGAATGACGTTGAACATTGTGTCAGTACTTAACACTTAATCCAGTCACAATAGCACACTTTGTGAGGTCTAATAGACCACCCATGTGTGTTGAAGCTGCGCCGCCAGGTACCACCCAAATGTGCTGCAAAGATATTTGCATACCTAGCCAATAGCTGGGAGTATTAATTTCAGTTCCCAAAATTTGTTCCGTCTTTATTTAATATTCATGATGAAAATGCTGTTACTGATTTATTGAGAAATTTAAGTGTCTGCCGCACTTTGCAGTTGTAATCTCAAATAATTTTCTTATTAACATAAAAATACGAAGCTATCAATAACTCTGCTCGATGGCTTGCGATGAACCTATCTGAATATTTCTCCACTAGAGTTCAGTTAAAGAAGATTTTATTTAAGCAGTTTACTTATTATTGTGTTAATCGGCAGTGAAGTTTATGTGACAGTTTAAATGTGAAAACACGTTGAATAAGCCACACAAGTTGTTGGTGTTGCCCATGAGTCTCATAATAAGAAAATCATGTGAATTTATTGAAAAAATATTAATCACACACTCGTTGATACATTTCCAATATTTTATATCAATTTTTAGCGGTTTTTGAAGCGTTTTGTTATCATGGATTAATATCATGTTCGACCACCAGCATCACAACATCATGGTATCATAGCAACACAGCATCACAGCATCTATGGCCAGCGCTACTCAGCTTAGTGGGTTAGTACGCGCTTCTGCCTTTATGTTATTTTATTGTTAATTGAAATTTATCTAGTTTAGTGTGTCGTCATATCATAAGTAGGCACACCCTTTCTGTGTTTGTTTACGATTTTTCTAGATTTTTCATATACGCGTACATATTTACATTATTTTCGTAATAGAAAGTCCATGGCTTGGAGTCGATACATATTTCGGTATTCATGTATGAAGCCATTTTATGGTTTGGCTTGTGTGCTGAAGAGTTATGTACTGCAGTTAAAATAGTTTAAAGTTAATAAATGGGCGCTTATGATGATTTATTGGTAAACATAAATTCCGGTAGTCGAGCTATTTAAACTATTAGAATTGCTTCAAGTAGTTCAGACCATGATTTTTTATTTTTCTTTCGGAAAAAAATGAGTAAACAAGAATCAAGTTTATGACTTTGGCTGCTGTTTTGTAAAAGAAAATGTTCTTTAAAAAGAGAATAATAAGTGTAATAGTATTTATTGGAATATCTAAAATCATTTGGTTTATTTAAAGGAATTTTCTGTAAGTTACAGATAAAAAGATTTTCAAACATTTAAGAACATAATTATTTTGAATTTGATTTATATATAATTTAATTAACACACAATAGCACCTAAGAACATCAAGAATAAAAAAAATAATAAAAATGTATTTCTATAATTATTAAGCCACTTTAATAAAGTACACTTTAAGTACACGAAAAACTAGCTCTATTGCAAGAACTTGTCAAGTCATAAGAATATATAATTAGGTAAATTGTATGTGTCTAAATTTTTAT
The DNA here is from genome assembly GCF_002237135.1 of Teleopsis dalmanni. Lineage (NCBI taxonomy): Eukaryota > Metazoa > Arthropoda > Insecta > Diptera > Diopsidae > Teleopsis > Teleopsis dalmanni. The sequence goes on along the minus strand of NC_051847.1, from coordinate 154,979,850 downwards.
AACACCTTAGAATGACAAAGTCAATGTAAAGAAAATATGCACAAAACCTATCAGAGGGACATCTCTCTTAGACTATGAGCAATTTAATTGCATTGATTTAAATAACATATCCATAGAAACTCTCAGAGGGAGTTCTCTCTAAGAAGATCAATAACTAATTTTAAAACTACTGCAATTAGTTAGTACCATCAACTAACACATTGAGATAACATATTAGAAGGACTTCTTTCTTAGAGGGTCAGCACCTAAATTACGTTGGCCCAAACTAACCCATCGACTTGCATATCTGCAGAACTTATCCCTTAGAGGATCACTAAGAATCTAAGAAAAATTTCATTGAATTCAATGGATATTATACAATGCGCATTCAAAAGGAAAGATTTCATAGATTTATCAGCCAACTGTTGCTTCTTAGGTCGCTTTGAACGATTTTTAACCGGTACTGTTCACTTAGTAGGTTGCCGTTTTGACTTTAAAGTAGTTGATCCATGTTTTACTTATTTCATCCATTTTCGTTGTTATCGACATAAAAACTATTCTTTTTTTTAAACAGCTCAATATAGCTCATTGAATCGTTGACACTGTAGCTCACTGCGAGCAACTTCAAAAGGAAGTTTCTCATGGAGAAAGGATTATGTAAAATGAAACCCAATGGGTTCTCTTTACATATATAGAGTGTCAGCAAGCTAATGCAAATTGTTTGACATTTTCGGATATAAGTTTTGAGTTTGGACGACTAGAACGTGATGTATCATCAGTATCTGTGCGGTCTGACTTCGGAATTGAATTTACATTTTAATAAGAAATGTTCATAGCAAATATGTGTATTGCATCATTTAATAATATAATTTGACTTTTATTGAATGCAAAGAGTCCAAGTTTAGATTTTCTGGATTATAGGACTGACTTGAGGCAAAAAACAAATAAACTTAACTATGAAAAACACATTAAAGGATTTGCAGGTACACAGGTAAACGACACAGATAATTATTTCAATCAACTTTAATTATCTAAATATCATTAATAAATTTTTACTGCAGGATGATATGATTTCTTAATGTTAAAAGTACTTTTTCGGATGTAAATGACACCGTAAAGGACCCCACCCTATGCTTCACAAGCAGATAAAGGAATTAAGAAGAAGATTATATGAAAATGGTTTGTATTATTAGCCATTTCGGATTACTAATTCTGTTAACTATAAAAAAATATTTCCCAATACACTTTTGTTTCAGATTAAAGATTATTTATAAGAAATGGAGTTTTTGCCATTAGTTTAAACTATAAAGAGTCAAATTTCCACCTGTTTGAGAATGTATAAGAAAGCAATGAAAGTAAGGAATTAGAGAAGACACCTTAAGCATTGTTTGAAGTACGTTGGATCATTAAAAATTGTGATATGATGCAACTTGCAAACTTTAAAGAACTTAGTTCCCTCACATAAAAGCCATTATAACAGTAAGAGGAACTTGAGCATAGTATTGATAAGACAATTATAATTCATTTCATTAGAATATTTTTAGTCAATTTGGATATACGCTCGTATATTAAGACAATATTAAGAAAATAATATTAAGTTATATTAATTGTTGTTGCAAAATAAAGTTCGTCTTTTATGCTCCTAATCAGCTGTCAAAATCTGTTTTGATTATTTTTATTTCATTAAAGTAGTTAATGCGTTCCGATAAATTTTCCATTATCCAGATATATAAATATCAAATATTAATTAAAAAAATGCTGATATTTGACTCTCTGGTTTTTTAAGTACTGTACTCTATTTAATGCAAATACAAGCTGTGGTTTTTCACTTTGATCTTCATAACCAATTGATTTGAATTTATAGATTACATATATATATTTTTTTATTGTGAAAATGTTGAAAAAACAAATTTAAACAAAATAAATAAAAATAGCTAAGTGCTTTCGATTTTCTTGACATCATAGATTATATATTTTAATGTTACGGAAGCATTCCTGCATAGTGAAGATACTTCTGAAAAGTTGCTTAATTGATCAATTATACTTAAGTTTAATCAACCTGTGTTTTGCTTCAACTATTATTAAGAAGATAAAACTTATAACAAGACAATATTTAAATCAACCAATGCTTGCAACAATATATGGCGTCAACAAAGTGCTCATCTTTAGCACTTTTGTTGCAAGCGACATTAAGATGGCTTGCCCCATCTCAGCAAGGAATGTCTGGCTGAACGTAGATGTTGCCAACAATAACAAGAAAATTTGTTAGTTATTCTTTTATTTTAGTGTTTAACAGCTTTAAATTAAAGTGGCAGTATACCTGCTGCAATAACCATCAAAACCTGGTTTGTAGCTATTAGCTAAGCTTCAATCTCCCAAAGATTTAATCTTTAAAAGAATATTTTGTTTTGTTTTAAATCTGCCGACATATAATAAGATTAATGCTGGCAATGCTCTGATGTGATTAATTGAACAGGGAGGGGTCTAATTTAATTAGCGGTTTCAAAAAGGATTAAAGATATTTTAATTCGAGTAGTTAGAAAATGTTATTAAGTTAAGTTGTTTTTATTAAGATACATTAATAAGATATTCGTTTCTACTAACATTTGCAATGAATCTTTATCCACTCCCAATATATTTATAATATGAAAATTATTTTGTTAATTTTGATTATTTTTAAACAAAATTAATTTAAATAAAATGGCTCTGAAATATATATAAGTGAAACTTCAATAGGGCTTTGAGATTTATTTAAGTCAATTTTGTGTAAAGCGCTTGATTATATCTGTTTATTTATTGTTTATGATTCTATTTAATCCAATCTATTTATTTCATTAATATTTGCTGATGTTATTGGCTGTGGAATGAAAGTATTCGATATGTGGTTTATTTCAATATTTCACCATTTCTGTTGTCGTTGTTTCTGTATTTAGAAGAGTGGATATCTTCGTTCCAAAACCCTCCAAATCCTTCCTTTACTTTTATAAGCAGAAAAATAATTTGTTTAAATATTGGATAAAATTTAGTTTTAATTAATTATTTGCAAAAAAAAGTTTTAATTAACTGAAAAATTTTTAATTATTTGTAATTAACCGGAAATGCGTATAACCGAGGTTCATATAATTATTTCAAAAACAGAGTTTTCCCTTATTGCAAAATCTGTATCTCTCTATCGATCTGTGTCTCTCTATCAAAGGTGGTTTTTATATAAAGATAAGTTTTTGGTAACTTGTTGATTAATGTGAGATTATAGAGGGTTAATATTCAAAAAGACTGGATGAAGCACTCACAGGACCCGTAAGACGATTAAGAGAGATCATAAGCAATTTCATAAGTCATGTATATAAAATTTCTTGCAAAAAATTATTAGATTTTTGTGGGTCTCATAGACTGTATGGAAGAATACAATCTTAACTCAACTGAATTTATATTGAAAATATTTAATATAAAATATTTGCAACGGAATAATTTTGTGTCAACAGATAATAAAATATAAATTGTGTACCATGAAAGTTGTCATAGTTAAGAGGATAGAGCTCTTCAAACAGTTGTGATGTCGGGACTAGCGCTATAGAATGTGATGCGAAGTACTTAATGTGATCGCAAATGTATCATCTTATTTAAGAGTTTACTGCCTAACAAAATTAATGGTTCAAATCATTAATGCCAGTAATTAAAATAATTGAAAATAATAATTAAATACTAATATATTAGAATTAATGAAGAGGATAGGTGATTTATTTTATCGATATATGCTTAGTCCACAACTACATCCAATCCACAAAAAACGTAGCTGGTAATATTCATTTACTTTTTATGCCTGACATTGAACTCTCAGACTTTCTGGCTTGATTAGTAATAATCTTGGTTACACTCTTACTCTCAGTCACGTTAGGAGAGAATTTCGGGAAACAATAGTCTCCATTTTTAAACTTAGAACTGTTATAACGTATATTTTATAGTAAGAATTGCGTAACAAAAGATTGATGGTTTTAATCGAAGAAATAAAAGTTGGCATGTAAGTTATAGATACCCTTTTCATTAAATTAATTTAAAAATATATATAAATTTTCAGTGGAAAAATATACCACAGGAGTTTTTATCACTTCAACATAGCTGAAACGTTCCTATATTTAATCTTATGTTCAGGTTTGATTTTAAGTTTCTATGTTTATGTCTATTATCGAAATTATTTTGGAATTAATGAAGTAGAAACTCTTACCGTAATTCATGGATTACTTGCTTTCATCATACTATTTGCCTTAATTTTCAAAAATATGATTTGCTGATCAAATTTTTTACTGCGATTTCATCAATTTTAAATTAGATTGATTTTTAACACCCGTTTTGACAAAAGAAACTAAATTCTTAATATAAACAGTTATTTTTAATAGATAACTTTTTAAACGAACAGTAGTGAAATTGCAACAACAATTATTGTTATTATTTTTATTTAATTAAATTTTTGATTGAATGTTTTGAGTATTGCCAAATACCTATCATCAGTGATCTTGGAATTATTTCTTATATATATTTGTACGTAAATAATTTTTTGATCAATTTGAAATAGTAAAAATCCTACATCGTTTTTGGAAAGTAGGATTGCTTCACCCGTGCTGAAGCCGGGAATATATAAGGAGAGATATAAAATGAATTTTAAAAATGGAAAAGATCTGAGCGAGAAAATATAATATTTAAATAGATATGTCAAGTGTGATGTACTCCACTCTGGTTATATTTTCACGAAACGATATTTGGAAACTGTAAGAGCTTTCAACAGTAAGCAAAATTCCAATTTCGAATGATCTTCTTTCCTTTTCTTCCTCTAATGAGTGATCTCCTTTCCCATCGTTCTTCCATTAGAACACTTTTTGGATTCCAGGCAGATCTGAATTGTAAAGAAATGTGTCAAAATAGTTGTTGTTCGTCGTTTCGAAATGTTTCTAAATAAAAATGAAAAGTTTCTGTATTTATTTGGCCTCCACTTCACCACTAAAGAGGTAAATAGTGATTTGAAAAATTGAGAAATACTTAAAGTAGATATTACCTATAAAAGTGTTTCTCGTGTAACATGAAACGAGAAATTACTGAACTACTCTATGGCTCGCCCTAAAACTCAATAATTAAATAACAATTTTCAATTTTTTATTTGAAGTTCTCTGTTAAACTATTTTAAACAAACAAATCATATAATTTAAATATTAACCTCATTCCTAAAAGCTTTAGTATCTCATAGTTTTACTCAGCAAACGATACTTAAATTTTTTATTTAATTGCAACAAATTTCTTTTGAATTCATTTTTATGGTTTATGGTTATGTTGGGAATGACTTCGCCATGAAGATAAAGAGTTAGTGGCAATATTATTAGAAACTAATTTTTATGTGAAGCAGTATTGCTTTATTTATACTTCATCATCAGCTCGTAATAATAATAGGTTTTCTTCTTTAATCCACAGAATTAAGTAAACCTTACATCAGTTTTATCTGCTGAAGCTCATAAATCTCGCATGAAAGAATAGAAAACCCAAATATTTGTTGGGAATTGTACTTTTTCGTAATATTTCCAATTAACACTTCGGTCCCAGTGATTATATCCACCACCGTTAGTTCGTTATAGTCGTGCGCCAATAAAAACTTATCTTAACATTTTAACTAGAAACGTGTTATGACCATAAAGTTTATTTGCGAACCAGAGGCACTTTCGATTTAAAACGAAAATATAAACTCCAAATTTTTACGATTTTATAATTGCTTTAATTGTCTGTTTTTATGACTGAAATCACGCTTTTTTATGCCTGCGAAAAGCTTTGGAACATTAACACATTAACAAAATGTTTAAAAATTTAAAATTAAAATATTTAAAATCACTTTTATTGGCAATTTAAACAGCTTGTTTGTTTAAACAAATATTTTTATTAAAAAGAAAATCTTGTATACTTTGGAGAGGCGTTAGAAGGAGTGTACAACACATCGTTTCTAAGCCCGGAGAGGTGTAACAGCATCAAAGCTATAAAAAAAGATTTAATTTTAATTTAAAATTAATTTTAGTATTAATATTAGTAATACTTTAAAATACTTTATCAAATGCAGAATGAATTATCCATTGATCAATCACATCTTATATTAATAATATGATTGTTGGCATTGGGTGGCCGGGCACTATATCTAACGAACTCTTGTGGCAAATGACAAATGAAAAACTGATCAAGAATGAGGTGATACGCAGAAAGTACAATTGGATCGGACCTACCTTTCGTAAAAACCCTAACGAAATATTGTTGCATTTATCCTTACAGTGGAACTCTCAAGAAGCAGAAACAGATATCGGTCGAAAATGACTTGTCGCAGATGCATCAATAAAAGTTGTTTATCTAATTAAAATACATTTAAAGAAATGTCCTCTTTAGTTTTTTTAAAATTGTAACTTTTATTTCAACCGTTATTTGTAGTATATTTCTAAACGTATTTCGGCTTTTGCCTTTATCAGGAGAATTTCTAATATTTTTACATAACAAACATTGCTAAAAACCATGATGTGTGACAGTCTTTTGTATATAGATTAAATTGTTAGTTACTTCATTTGTTGTCTGTAATGTTTTCAGAGTATTAAGCCATGAGAATAAAGGGTTTTACTTATATCTCGTTTACTTTTTAAATAAAAAGCAAGCCATCATATTTAAAAAAAAAGTATTTTCATTTAGGACCTTAAACAACCTAATTAATATATGCAAGCCCACCGAAAAAATTAAATGACTTATATTTGAAACTAATCTTTTGTGCTACTTCTTCATCCTATAAAATGTTAACAATTATAATAGAATATTCATATATAATCATGGTTGCTTGTTGTATTTATATAAAATACTAATTAAACTAAATGAGAATTATGAACGATAATTTTCTCAAAAAAAAAAATAGAGTATACATTAAATTAAACAAAAATCCAGTCAAGGCGCAAATTGGGGTTTTGTAGAAACCTCGCAGTTAATAGAGAGTAAAAGTGCACTGACTCAACTCAACTAGCCTCAACATATTAAATTAAATTTGGTAATTCTTTTTCTTTAATCTAAAATTTGTTTTAATATTAAATTTTACTTATATATATAATATATTTAATATATTTAATATATTTAATATATATTTAATAGATAATATAAACGATATTTTAAATAATGAGATAACTGCTATCTCTAATGCACTTCGTAACGATTGTTTAGCTCGGCGGTATGTGCTGTCGATCAATAGTTCACTTAAGAGGATTCTCACGTTCAACTGGTGTCAAATAATTATAATTTCATCAAAAGTAACGAAATAAGCATCTTTTGTGATTAGATATTTAGGACCATAATAATATCTTACACATCAAGAGTAATATAATTATCTTAACAGTTAATTTATTTCATAATCAGACTAAGATCACGAAGATATTAAATTGGCATTAGTGCATTTTAATAGGTGGTAATTTTCTTTAAAGCACGTCGCAAAGTTACAAGGGTGATGAAATTTATACATCTGAGATACAACAAATTTAACCATTTTTTTTTTTTTTAATTTTATTGAAAGCGAAATGAAGTTGTAGAAATCAAGTTTTTATTTTTGCAGATTTTTTGATTTATTACGATCAAGAGTAATAATGACAACTACACCATAGAAGACATTACCCGTTTGATTCACTTTTCAACTTGTGATTGTTCAGAGCAGTCTTCATGAACTGCTTTGATATGCTTATGCTTGAAATCACTCACTCACCGTTTTTCCTTTTGTAGTTGATTGCACCTCCGCGCAAAAGGGGTTAGCGGCATGCCTGTCGTAAGAGAGGACTCAAATCCAGACACCACTCGACACTGTTTGGAGTGTAAATGGTAGTACGTGAGTTTCACTTACGGCACCCGACCGAAAGTGTAAGTTTGTTACCACGGCAGTCAGAGCTCGTTTTCTTCTTAAAGAGGGTGTCATGGTGACTGAGGTTAAAACTCAAACTCAAACTCATAATTTGTAGTATTGAATGTTGTGTTGTAGTAAATAAATATATTTACTTTCATTCCTCGTGGAGTTGCGTGGGAAGCTATGTTCAAACATATAACTTCAACTGGAACCGGAGGTAATTCCTTGGAACACTCTGTATCACTCTGTAGTCAGTAGATATTAGCTCAGATCCTTTGTAATCTTTTTTTATTCAGGTTTAATATGCAATGGATTTTTCTTTAAATACAAAACTTCAACCACAAGTTCTTGAGATCGGCTGATGGAAAAAATTATTGAAAATTGATGAAGGTTTTCAGGGTTGCACTTGAAACTAATATAGTCTTCTGTTTGTTGTCTTATTGTTTTATAACAAATTGAATGAAAAATGGTCTTACAGAGAGTAGTGATGAATGGTGTTTGTAATTTTTTAAATTTGCAAGGATTAAAAGTAATTAATGGCAATCACTTGCTAACCAGTATTAAGATCATGTGATTATATATGCAAAGATGATTTTAAATATAATTAGTATATTGAGATTAATTATGAAATTATACGAGTATTACTCTTAAGCTTTACTCTTAACTTAACTTTACTCTTACTCTTAATTACTCTTAACTTTTTAGTGTTATTCAGTAAGAATTAAAGATTTTAAATATTTTCCAAATGTGATTTCTGGTTTTTAAATTTTTTTTAAAAACAAGAATGAGGTATAATTATCATAAGATATGTATGATCATTTCTATAATTCATTTAAATAGATAACATTTTTTTCATATTAACAAATGAATTATTCTTAGAAAATAAAGTGTTAAAAAATTTTCTGAACATTACCTCAGTTAAAGTAGCTTATTGATATTTTCATATTGTTATATTTTTCTATCATATTTTGAATGGCTGCATTAAAGAAGATTTCAAAAATTGATTGCATATACTAGAAAAATCTAGACGATATTATTCATATACCGAGTGAGTTCCTAAAGCACTTCATCTAGCTAGTTAATCTGTTCTAAAATTGTCTACGATATGCTATAACCTTGAATTTAGATAAGAGAAATGTTGCAATTTTTAAACTAACTATCAGAAATTGTCCTAGACGTAATATGTATATATAAAAATATATAAAAATATATAAAAATATGTAAAAATATATAAATATATATATTAAATTGGATTTTTTAAGTCAATTATGACGAAAGAAACCATGTTTCTTAATAGTAACTATTGTTTCAATAGTGAAGTATTTTGAATAATATTGAATCACAACAACCAAATTTTATTATTTATTAATTAAAATTTTGGCTTATCAGAAAAATATATTTTTATATATGCATTATATATATTACATTATCGGTTTTTTCTCAATGAAAAAACAATTAAATCAATAACAGATATAAAATCGCAATGAACTTTTTTCAATCATGAATTGCTAGAGTAGAATATTATAATGTTAGCTGTTTTAAGTTCTACGATCATTTTAACAAGGCACTGGTTCCATGCATTTGGAACAATTGTTTTTAAACGATTATAATTTCCTGTAATCTGGACTGATCATAACTAAATAAACTATTTTCGCGCCACAAAATTACAGGAGGAATGCGGAAAATTTATTTGATTACGACTAACTAAACACTTAGGAAAGGCTGAGCATGAGCATAACAGGGAAACAGGGAAAACAAAGAGTTGAGACACGACAATGCAAGTGAAGATGCAACAATGCTAGGATGCAGCTTGATGCACTTTTTGCTTTGAAATCTTTCACTTGCAACGCTGCATGCAGTACAACTCGAAGGCCTGCAGTACAGAAATACATTGAAAGCCACGAAATGAAAAGAGCAGATAACTTTGCCTTTATTCGTACCCAAAGGCAATGAAAAGCAATGCAATCAGCACATACAACATTTACTTTGGCCACTAAAAAACATCAAAAAATAAAAAATAATAATTTTCCATTTTAGTTAAAAATTTTGTGTTGTTTGAGTTGTAATTGTAATTGTCTAAGCGCTGCTCTAACAAGATGCATAAATATGTATCTGAGATGCTGCGAGTTGGCGCGATAAATTCGTTATATGTAAATTCGTTGCAGCACGCGCCACAAGGCAATTCTCTGATTTTGGGTTGTTCGTAATTTGCGGCTGTCGCCAGTGGTTAAATTATTCCCTCAAAGTGATAATCAGGAAATTACTGTTTTTCACCATTTAAGCTGGAGTTATGATATGCAACTCCGTCTTCAATTTTCATTTTAATTTAAAACGGCAGCGACACTAAACATGTTCATGTTCGGCTCATGTGTAACGTAGACTTCAACTTTACTAGTTGTCCGCAGCTCTCCTAAATCCTCCTAAAAAATAAAAATAAACACAAATCAATTCCATTGTCACCCCTATTAAGAAATCCTATGCAGAATAACAGTCCATTCGGTTTCTTTGATTCATTTAATCTGCTCTATTATCTTCTTTAAAATGCTGGTTGGATGAGGTTACATGACAGAGCATTTTGTAAACAAGTTAAGTGAATCATAGGACGTTGGCTTCACTAATCGCAAACTTACAGAATTTATTTTATACTGTAATTTTTAAAAATTATTCATTGTGAAATTACTTCCAGTTTATATCTGGACCTGATAATAATGAAGAAGCATGATTTCGAAGTGTAATAGATTTGATATGATTAGTTACATATGGGTATCCATTTTTTTATTTGAATTGAGACAGATTTTTTAATTATTGATGATTATTATTAAGATCACTGATATCGATTAAAATTTAATTCAAAACAAACTTGATCAAGTTTTGATAGATATTTATTTTGATAAAGTAAACATTATATCGCAGATATATTAATATTTAAAAAACAATAAGGTTGCACTTGGTATTCTGAACAGAATTTATTTAGACATTCTAATGGAAACATTACCAAGAATTTTTTGGGATAAAAGTGTGTGCCATATAAAACTGTTGTACCTGAAAACCTGAGATGGTGAAGCTAAATTAATAATATTTTTTATATACTTGTATATTATAATATAAAATATTAATAATATATTTTTACTATATAACATATATATTTATCACATACTTGAAAATCCAGGCAGCCAATTCTTTTCAACTTTATATCATCAAATTTAAGTTGGTCCAAAGCGGCAAAAATCTTATAGCATTGACGTTTACGAAGTAGATTTACGAAAGAGAGTGCCTCAACTGTATTCGAAATAGTTTCTGTGAAATATTTCTGTGAAATATCGTATTGAAAATCAGACAGCATCAGTAACCCAAATAATTTATTTCGATCTTTTACTGAGGTGCTAACTTCTGGCACGGCTTAGTCCAAGGGATTAAAATCATTTTATCAGTTTAAACAGATATGATCAGAGTTTAATCACTGATTTCTAACTATTACTAACTAATACTCTTCGTGCATGGAATTAGAAGATATTGATCTAGTTTGTAGTTTCTGTTAAATATCATCTTCACAATTTTATCAACTTAAGTGATTGTTTGCTGCGATTATCGAGTACTAAGTTTAGTACTTTCATTTAGCTTTTATTGAAACTCATTCCGATTTATAAACCATTCGATTTTATTTTATTAAGAGGCACCAATTGTTTTATTGGATATTATTATGCTTATTTGTATGTATTAGCAAAGATGATTTTCTTCTAATTGACCTTTGCAAGAGGTCTTTTTAACCGCTGCTTATAATTGCTCCTTCTAATAACCAAACTCATGACACATGGGTGTATACAGACAGTTGTTTAGGGCAAAGTGTTTAAAAACTACTTCAAAGTTCATATGAAATCATTTAATTGAGAAAAATTCATTATATTCAGTGTTAGAGGATTGAAAACATTTAAGAAAAATAAAATATCAAGATCCCTTACTGTATATGCCAATGTAATGTGCTAGTTATTGCAAAGAGGTGTACTACATAAAGTAAAGGTATTTTGTCGTCGTTTCCAACATTAGGTTAAAGTGGTACAAAACGAAGAGTCACATTGTTTGAAAACTCGTTTAGTTTTAAACGGCTCGCAGAGGTTGTTCCCGATTCTAACGGAGTTGGTGGTGTTGCTCAACGTCATCTTAAATAGCCGTATAAGTTTTGTTTATATATCAAATTCAGACATAGCGGAATAGAGAGTGCTCCTAATCGCAGTGTCCAAAGCAGCTTTAAAGTCGACAAATAGGTGGTGTGTGTCGATTTGTTTTTCTCGGATATTCTCCAGGATTTGACGCTATGTGAATATCTGGTCTAGGGTGGATTTGCTAGGTCATATCTCTTCTTATCACCCCTATTAGATCAATTGAAAAATTTGAAAAAATAATTTAAAAAAAAAGTTTTTCCAATTTCGGTTAAAAACACTCAAACTCGTCTTGCCCATTTTTATATTTATTTCCAACGTTATTGTAGCAGAACTTGGTATTTACTTCTTTTGTATTGTCTATAAAAAAACAGGTGATTCAACAAATATTCGATATTTTAACATTCAAGAGTCAGTCGATTTATGATCAGCATGCTATTACTAGCCGATTAGTTCATTTTCGGTGATCTATTTAGATCATATCATTAGTTCAGTTCAAGCTAGCTGTTTATATTTATGCAGTTCTTATAATTCTGAAATAAAAAAAATATTATACAATTCTTTATAAATCTTTGGATCGTAATCTTTTTTATTTGTTATTTAAGTGTGCTTAATTAAATCATTTAATTTAAATAATATAATCCTGTAATGGATACTTCCTTTGTTCTACGTATTTTTTTCATAAATTTTTGAAAACATTACTATTAATGTCTTTTGAATTTGTTGAAAATTAAAATAATTACATTAAAATTTATACCAAAACATATATGCATCCATAGAACTCAGTTCATGGGTTACCCCTAACCCCTTGAGAATCTTGAAATTGCATAAAACCATGAATCTAAGACATTATGATTAATATTTAATGCACCATTGTTAATGAATCATATATAGATATATAAATAGTACAACTCTGCTTACAGCTTTGGTACTTGTTCAAGGTGATCCAAACGAGAATCGAATCATATGTAGATATATTAATAGTATAATTGTGCTTACAACTATGGTACTTGGTCAAAATGATCAAGTAATCATCGATCACCATATTTGTTGTTGCCTTTAGTATTTTCAATTCTTAAACTTTCATTGAATGCAAAAAGAAATGTAGGAATATGCGTTCATGGGATCAATTCCCTAGGACCATGCTAGGGAAGTTGGAAGATGTTTTACAGAATCAAAAACTGTCCACTTGCTTTAAGTTAAGTTCACTAAATTGCTGAAATTGTAAAACTAAAAAGGCTCCACATTATACCAAGACCATATAGAAGTATAAATAACAAATTTTAATTACTTAACCCATATATAAATTCCAAATACTTTCGGTCTCTAATAGAAAAAGAGTTTTGCTTTCTCTTTATTGTCCACTTTCGGATTTCCACTTGTTGCATGTTCTGCAAGAGAGCACAGAAACAACTTAAAATAATTCTCTTCATAGAAATTATGCAAAGCAAAAGTGTTAAATGAGAATTTCGAAATTCGAATTTTTTTTTCGAACACGATCGTGGAACACGATTCAACACACACAGAATGTAGGGGCTCACACTCCTCTGTGTACTATTAGCGTGTTGCATCTGCATCTCTGCTGAGGTGAATTACTGGCACAACTGCTGCGATCGTTTAATGTGTTCAGTTTCTTTTTCTTCTTTTCTTCGAAAATCATAACACACACATTTATTATTCACATATCTTCAGTCTTCTACCAATTGAGGTCCAAATATTTAATGAAATAATTTTAATATTTTTTATTTTATTGTTCGTGCCGCTTATAAATCACAAGCTCCTCCTCTTCTATTAAAATGCACTTCTCCCATTTTTTATGAATATCAGGAAATAAAATGCATAAATCTTCTGAAACACATGAACGTGTTTATGGAAATTACAGTTCATGTCATATAATTTATTAAATTAATTAAAATAAAAATTTATATATGAAGTTTAGGCAAATATAAAAACATTTATGAAACTCGTTTCCAGTACTTTATGCAAATTTATAAAGAAACTGCCTCTATTGCAAAGTAATTTTAAAATAAAGATACATTTTGCAATAATAAGAAAAAAATAACTGAATATATATATATTGTAATAAAATAAATCTAATAAATAAATTAAAAATTCCTTCAAGTCATTATTTGATTAATGTTATTTATTAATCATATTCATCTATTTTTAAATAAACTTCAGTATTTGAAGAACCCACAATTATTTCTTTTATATACTGATTGTTAATAATAATATAGCCTATTCAATAATAATAATAACGGAAAAGTTCATTGTCGTATAAATATAACAAAGTCTTAATTTTACAACATTGTGACGTAGTCACAGTATTCTGTATTACAAGATCTTAATATGGGATGGCCCATAATTCGCGCGATTTTTGAAGGTATCACCGGCTGTGCAATTGCTTCTAGTGATCCTACTAGTCTTTTAACACAAAACATTGACACAGTTCGTGAAAGTCATTCTGTCTACACCAATTCTACACAATGGTCAGGGATGAAAAAGTTTGAAAAGAACAAATTCTGTAGCAAATTCTCAAAAAAAGATTTGCCCCTCATGCTTATATAATTCAATCAACTTAAGAACTGGAACCTACTGACTTCAATCAATGAAGATAGTTTGTTATACTCGTATAAACTATGGAATAATAATGTGCTAATTTTTGAACAAAATCTTTAGCAGGGTGGTATATTTTATCATAATCTCTTCGTTGACCACTAAAATTTTTTTCGTGTATGGAATCCAGTAAATCTATCGAAAATCTCGTTGAGATAAAATATATCAACAGATCAGTGAATTATATTTGAACTACAAGCAGTGTTTTTAAAATAAAAAAATGATGATACTCGTACTAGTCTTTCTAACTAATGGTAGTATCAAGACAAGATGATCAAGTTGCAAGTTGCACTTCAAACTTCAAGCCATTCACAAAAAAACAGTGTATGGTGTGACATTTGTTTTGAAGGTGAGTGTTGGATATGTATAATTACTATTGCATAGTAGGCTATCCTTATTTAATCAGTTGTATTTGACGTATTTAAAAATCAGAAAAATTTTTCATTCTTTGACTTCGTAGACAGTCTGTATTAATAAAGTTAATGTTTTTATAAAAACAAATTAACATTTGGCGATGAGGATGGACTACATTTTATTTCCCAATAATTTCTGTATCATGCATGGCAATGGCATGGCATGGAAAAAAGCAGTCAGACAGTTAATGAAATAAGTCACAGTTCAAGTAATAAAATTAAGAAACGGAATCGAGCTTAGATTAAGTCCCGTAATTCAGTGATGGGCGGACAATCGTGTCCAGGTTGTTGAAAAGCACCTCAAAGAAATCAATGTTACCATTTCAAGAATAAAACCATTTGAAAAATATTCCGGACGATTAATTATGCTTTTTTTTTGTAAAAGTGTTTTATAATCAAGATCATTCTATTCGTTTTTAATGGACTTTATTGGCTGGTTACACAAAGGATCGTATTTATGCTCATCCTTCAAATAAAGGATCGCTCAACAAACATCCGTTAAGTTATGGTCGAAGCTATTGCTAGATATATACCGATGTATCAAAAGATATCTTTGCAAGTCTGGATCTGGTTTTTAAAAATATCTAATATTGTAAAATATTCAGTATGTCATTTTAAATATAAGGTTCAAGCAATATATTGAAATAAATATTTGTTCGATATCTCAAAATTTGTTACAGGTTTCAAAATGTTTGTGAATGATGTTCGCAAATGATTACTATTCTGATAACTATGGACTAAATTATATATAATTATATATGTAATTACATATTACATACTTAGTAATCTAAATATTTAATTATACTTAATAATATATAAATATATATGTAATTACATGTAATGTAAACTACTAGGATACTAAGACCCATATATCAATTAATATATCAATTAAGCCAACTTCCTTAAAAATTGTTTTACCCAAGAAACAAGCAGTAAAATTAAATTTAAATGGTGAAGTTTAGAGGAGTGGAGACAAAGGGGAAGATGCAGAGAAATTGTAAAAGTGAAACAGGATGATTTATAATTTCTACTAGATACGTAAAAACTATGTTGGACTAAATCGAGGCCTTAATATTTTTGTATTAATTTTACAAATAAAATACAGTATTATTTATTAATTCAGTATTATTATTTACTATTATTATTGTATTATTTAATATTACATTAGTATTTATTATTTTATAAGTCGTCTTAATGACTCACAATTTTCATACCTCATTAAAAAGTTTTTGTTTTAATTAGCAAATCTCTCTAATTAATATGGACACTGAAATATTAGTAATGTATTTTGCATTAATTTAGGTAACTGGTATAAACATAAACGTTTTGCTGTTAATTAGAAAAAATTAACATAAATCAAAGCAATGTTTTCTTAACATTTTTTTTCTACATGTAATTTAATTACGTCAAGTTATTTTCCTAAACGCTTGTATATTAAATCTTTAAACCAAGCTTAGGATTAAATTTATAAGTTGACTCCGAACAACATTGAGTGCAAAAAATCAATGAATATTCAAATGGACACTTGTTAAAATATTTTAATCATATTAAAACCTGAAAATTGTGACAGGCTCTCTAGAGCTGCTAAAAAGGAAAAATCCAATACAAAAGTGAGGCAGACACGCGTGATGTTCATTTGACACGCAATGATTAGGATTGAAATATAATAGACGAAAAAAAATTCTAACAATAAGGTAGTATCTATAGAAAATTGTACTTATTCGAGTGCTTTGTTTTTAAGCCTTTATGTATAAACTATAAACTAATGTCAATCAGATCAGGGGTTCTCTAAGCAAATAATGTGAAGCTTTTGGATTGAAGTGGGAAAAGAAAAAAGTTGCCCATCTACTTTGTAATCCTTCGGCTCTAGAGAGCTATCTATAATGTTAGATAGTTAATGTTAGATAGATGATGTTAGATGGATAGTTTCAGGCAAATATATAATATATAATAATTTTGTTTGTTTTGGAATGAGTCATAATAGAAGTATTAAAACATCAGAGAATACCTTGTTTACTCAGCTAACAAACAAACTGAATGATAGATCGTTGTCATATTGAAATAAAGTTACTAGTAATGTTACAATGAAGAATTGTAAGAAATGGCAGGTACCATTCTACATAATTTTTCAGTTGTGGGAATTCAGCTGAATGAAAGATACTGAGTATGCATCTTAAAGTTAAATAGGTACAAGTTCAAAAAGCAATTTCAATACAAAAAATAAATGAAATAATAAAAGAGTTTATCGCTGTACTTTTAATATGCTATATTTAAAACGATCTTTGATCCATAAACTTGGGCAACAGTAACTTGAATCCCTTTTTAATAAATAGTAGATATAATTTAGTAGAAAAATTTTTCTGAAAGGTATTGTGACAATTTATTATAGATCAAATTATTACAGATCAAACAATCGATTAAGCTGAAATTATAATAAAAAAACTATTATATTTTTCATAAAAATTTAGATAGAAAATCAATTTAATTGATTGACTCTTTCATTGTTTCACCAGAAAAAATTTATGGTGAAACAGATTAACAAAACATATAAAAGAAGACATCATTCCATGCAATAATATGACAATTGTCAGTTGCAAAGTTTTTAGATCTTTGGAGTATATCACCAAACTGTTTGAAAGTGATGATATTAATCTCATGGATAAACCAGCTGAAGTTACTGTAATTGAGAATGGCCATCAACTTCGCGAAACATCAACTTCGTCATGTGAATGCAGTTATCGTACAACTAAGAACGTGAATTTATATATGTCTGAAAAAGTTTGGTAAACTCAAATGGATACGAATAATTAAATATTAAGTATTCCTCTAAGATACAAAATCGATATAGAGTTATTTCAATACATAAAATATAAGTTACCAATTGAATTGTGCGATCTATACTCTGACTTCGAGATTATTTTCTTGATTATGGAGCAAATCAATAGTAACTCTCAATAGAAAATAGAACTTTTTAAAAAATATTTTGAAATTTTAATTTTATTGGTATACCACTTACAGACTCTTAGTCTAATAAATCCACTTTAATGACTCCTATAATATGATAGAATGTGGTATTTCATGAACTCAATTTATTAATGAAAAGTGATATTTGTTTACATAATAGTAATGAAATCCATTTGAATAATAACATCCGTTATATACATACGTGTAAGATAAATATTTTATGCCTCAAATCGAATACTTTTAACGTTAGCAATTTGGATCGAAGTTCTATCGATTGATGATAATGTATAGGTGGTCCAACTAATTTTCTTTCCATACGAGTTTTTCTACAACGGCCACTTTTTTGAGGTTCATATTAATTATTTTATTAATTAATTTGTTTTTGTATTGAATAATTGTATTTTTATTTGTTTGTTAAGTAGATTGTTCACAAGGAAGCATGAACATAAACCATATGCCCTGAAGTAATCACTGTTGTTTCTAATAATATAATTTATACTTTAAAAAAAAGTGTAAAAAGAGTGTCTAACTGCGAACACTGCTTTTTTATAATCGAAACCTCAGGAGTTTTTAAACAAGCAATTTCATATGCATAAATCAGCTTATGTCAATGAAAACAGCCAAATATTTATTTCATTAACAAATTGTCTTAACTGCAGGGGAAACAGTGGATATAAGCGTATGTGTATTAATGAAATTGGTTAATCTGGAGTCAATCTGGCTCAAAGTTTCATACTTCCATTAGCTTTATTTTGGTTAGTTTTTAAAACTGATCTAATACTGTCTTCTGTGGGTAGATAACTTACACCTTAACTAGACAAGCCACTCCCAATAAAATGAAGCCCATATCTCTGAACTAAAATGAAGTAGTAGTTCTCTAAAAATAATATATCATAAGAAGGTTCTAATAATGTGCTTATAATGTTCTAATGATTATCGTTATTTATTTAAATAGTTTTTCATTCAGTAAATAATATTTTTGTAAATCGGTCTCAAATGCCACGACTGTTTTTATTTTATTTTTGTAAAATTTTAATAGATCAGAAATGAAGTGAAGTAACATTTTGATATGTGTTATGTCGTATCTTAGCGATCATGTTGAGTTGTGTCAGGCGATGCGGTACCAGTGTCTGCAAGTGCGGAGCTTATTTTTCCAGATTTGAGGGAAGCCAAATGTGGCAACATGCAAGTCAACATTAAACGCAACATGTGCATAAAATTGTCTTGCATTCACGAAATAACTTAAACACTAGAGGGCGCCAGCATTTAATCCACGCTATGCTTAATAATTTTATAATAAAGTTCCTTATTATGTTTTGCAATGCACGAAATTAAAAAAAAAAGGTACTAAAATAATTCCAACCATTTATGTAGTCAAATCTCATAGAGAGTTCACGAAGCGGGTGGTACCACAGCTTGGTTTGAATTAATGTCACCGATACGCTAAAATTAAGTGTGATTTTTTTCAACTCACTGTCAACAATGTTGACGCTGCTGCGACTGAAATTGTTGCTGTAAATGTTAAAGTAGTTGCTTGTTATTGTTGCATATCGCTGTTGTTTGTTGCAGTTAGTTATAGCTGTTGTTGTTCTCGCTTAATATGTCACATCGTTGACACTTGCAAGTTAATTAAAATGTTGCAATGAAATGTGACACGCTCTACACACGTATACACGTACAGACGTACAGACGTACTAACGTATCACCAACATCTTCTCGTCAACGTCGTCAACAGGCTTAACAACCAAAATGCATCTGCACTCCAAGTAGCCGTAATGACAGTGGCAACGGCTCAATATATTTTAGCTTCGCAACTGCGCACCTCCGCACCTCCTCAACTCCTTAACTTCCCCTCGCACAATGCGTAATTTATGCATACATGGAAAATGCATTTTTAAAACGTTTTTTAATTGCAGGCGATTAATATTTTTTGACTGTAAGGCATTTGTTTCTACTGGGGAGCCTAGCGCCTATGGGGAGCACAATGATTTGTGCGAAATTCATTTTAGCAAAAAACTGTCCTCCCAACTCTTATATTTACATCATATTTACAACAAATTAAATATTTAAAGTTTTTCTTTTTTTATAATTTGTACTTATTGTTTTATATGATTTATTACACATTAATTTATTACAAAATAAAATTTTTGCTGAATCTAATTGGAGTCACGGATTTCGTTGGCGCCAGAAGTCTTAAGAGCTTTAGGGTTGATTGAGAAGTCAGTCAAATAAAATAATTTTGCTAAATGAACTTGTGATATGATATCTCAAGGATTTAATACCATATTATTCGTTTAAATATTTACAATTATATTATTTTATAGTTAGTTCGTTTGATTTAGAATTTTCTTCTTCTTTGCTTGAAGAACCGTGAATTAGGGTCTAAAGCACTTTTACTCAATAGTGTTTGTGACTACTTGGTTGATCCACTATAATAAGAGCTCCGTTTTATTTTGATAATAGTTTATTTAGATGATATTATAGAGGTTTACTTTGAACTCCAGCATATATTCCTGACGGAATATATATTGCATAAGATTTGAGAGAGTGCAATTCTCAATTAATGTGCGCATCCACAGAATCTAACAATTTCAGCACTCTGTCTTTGTTATACTTTTGCAAACTCTCGACTCTCAAGTCTTTTTATTTGTTTTTATTTCTGATATACCATAGTTTAGAACACTGTTACATTTTAGAGGGATCAAAATTAGCTTACTTCTTTTTGTTTCTAGGTTTGATAATTATATATTCTTTAATAAGCTTTTAGAAAAAACGGAACATCCGGCTCCGTTGTATATATAAACCTATGTGTCGGGCTAAAAACTCACAATATAAACCATCGTTCCTGTGAATGAAAAGAAACCTTCCAAAAGGAAGACCGCATACTGTCGGGTTGGCTGGATTAGATTATTAGGTGTGGTCAAGTACGACTCACAGTCGATTGTCAAGCTCGTCTGGTGGGTATCTTAATTTACTTCGTATGATTCATGTTTATTGTGGGATGTTTACTTGCGTTTGGAACAATAAAATTAAACTTTCTCAGAAGTTTTGACTAAAGGTCCAAATGCGAATTTCATATTTTAAAAATATAATGCAATCTGAACAATTCATAATTCAAACTCATATTAATCAACAAATTCTAAGCAGGTTATATTCCTATAACTCACAGCCTTTCACAGATGGGATTCGAACACACTTACACTTGAAGCTTTCATTAAATACAGAATAAAACATTTTCTTATTCTATCTGATTGTACTCCACAATTACCAAGAAATGAGTTCAGTACCTCTCTATGATGATAAAGTTATTAATAGCCATTACCAGTTGGTATATGCAATTAAGACATATTCTTAATAAAAGGATTTGGTAAATACGTGAATTAGCAATTTATTCTGAGATATACTCGAAATTATCTGCTTATGCACTGTTAAGTCTTTACATAATTTCTTCAAGATGAAGTTTAGAGTTAAGAAGGAGAAGATGCGGCAAGGATTATTATAAGTTCTTCGATTTATCGGTAATACTGACTCAGAGGGACTAACATACGACCTTCTAAAACCCTTAATTTATTTTTAAACATGGTGTGGTGGCTATTGTCATCTGCAAAAAAAGAATTCATGCACTTTATTCCTAGATTTAGTTGATTTAGATAAATTTAATTCATCTGACTTTTACCTACTGTGTGTAAAAGATTAGTCAGTAATAAGAAAGACGTGAAAATTGTTGGAATATTTTTGTCTAAATCTGTTTTCTGAACTCTGTAAACACGTACCAATAATATAGAAATTGTTAAAGAGACGACATCCATGTTGTTGTTAAGCAATGAATTAATCAGAAGTAAAATTAATCACTACATGCAGCGGATCCAGATGATATTCAGTTGTATTGGCGTAAATATTTATATTTTGAGAAAATAATAAAAATGTATAAGTTAAATTTTTATTGAAAACAATAACTGTTATTATTTATTTAATTATCATAATAGATATTACATATTCTATAAAAAATACTTTTACTTGACTATACATTTAAAATATTTAGCTAAATTATTTGCAATGTTGTAATATGAAATGCTTCCGTATAAAAAATTATTAAAAAAATATTTAAAATATATTTTAGTACTAAACCAAACAAATAATTAAAATTAATGCCCAAATTTAATAGAATTTTTAATTAACTTTAAGAATGATGATCACTTTTGACACAAGGTAGCCGTTTCCTTTACATTTAAAAATTGCTTATGATATAGTAAGTATGACTTTTCAACCTACTGGCGTTTGTGTGGATTGTCTGTATGTATTTCAATGTACGGTTCTGTTTGGGTTATTTTTCTTTCTCAAAATAACAGTATTTATTTTTCAATTATATATTTTAGTCAATCTCTTATCTTCCTGCAGCTATTTTGAATCCATCCATCCATTTTGAAGTCATAAAACTTCATTGACATGACTTCAGTCAAAGCGTGAACATTGGCAATAAAAATGAGTTAAAATAAATAAATGAACAAACGTAGTTAGGAACAGAGGAGTCAAAATAAAAAAAAAAAGAATCATATATATGAAATAAATGTTATAAACAACAAAAAAAAAAAAATAAAGACCAACTTTTACCCTTCAGCAAAAACGATTAATGGTCGTCTTTATAGGTTAAACAGTTGTTTGGCAGGTGGCGCAGTGACTATTGCTGCTGCTAGTGCAGTTAACTGAAGCTTTCAGGTTACCCGTACTTAAACACCTTTTATGTGTCTTATCTATAAGTGAGCAGCAATTGGCAACTTGCATTCCTTTTCCATGGACAGTTTATTGGGGATTTGTTCAAATGGATGGATTGGCAACTGTTTGCGAACTTCTGGCACTAGTGACTGTCATAAATGACATCATTTACATAGAAATCTACGGATCTGCGATAGAGATACTTGGGCTTCAGGCAAAAAGTCAAATAGCACTCTAAGTGCAAATGTTGCTGGTTTTGTTGCTGTTGTTGTTGTTGCTGTTGCTGTTGCTGTTGCTGTTGTTACTGTAAATGCTGCTCGTTTATACCAATATGGACTTTCGTGGTACTTAATATTAAATTGCTTTTGACGGAATTAATGTGTCTTTACGGTCAGTTAAATTACCATGAAACTAATTACAATTAATAACGCATATGTGCCCGTTTATTGCAACTTGCAATTTACAGTATCCAATAAACGTAAGTGAAAGATTTATTGTATGAAATTAATAAGAAAATATTTTATGTCCTTTTATATAGAGATATATATTCACATTAATTACGAACAAAAGTAATATCTTCACATAAGCCGTAATTTTTTCTTCCAGAGTTGTTAAAAAACAACATTAAATCTGGTTGAAACAAATTGGCATCACTTTTAAAATATGTTAAATATTTTGTTTTTTGTTGTGCTGTTTACAATATGGAATATAAAAATTAATTAACTTATGTATTTAAAATTATTAGTAAATGAAATGCTCATACGATTTGTTTTTATATATTCGGATAACCAGGCAGTTTTCAAATTTTTCCTCCGCTAGACCAAACTATCTCAGCTAGTCAGAAGCTAGGAAAACCTCATATCTGCGTTGATATGAGATCCAGAGCTACTGTCTTTATATAGTATACTATAGCGCTAGCCATGAATAATTCGAAGATAAGGAGTTGTCATTAACTTTCTTCATAGGACCTAACCATTTTTTCTCTATAAAATCAATAAGTCTGTATTGGTATCTAAGTATACGAATTTTTTGAGAAGTTTTGGGTCGAGTCGAAAGGTCTAAGTTTGTCTAAATAGTTCGTATGAGTCAAAATCAAAATTGCTTAATGCTAATTAATCTGTCAATATTTCTGTTAATTGTCGATTTGTTAATATTATGTTAATTTATAAGAATAGTAAAACAAATCAAAATAAAATGTTCAGATCACTGGTTTTTTCATTGGAAATGCTTCTGTTACTGAACTCTTTTTAAATATAGGACTAGAGAACACCAACACTTGAAGATTTTGTGAAATGTGGAATTAAACTTCTACCTAACTTATTTGCCTTTAATCTTATAAGATCCTCCATTGAACTGAATGACGCTGGGATCTTGAATTAGGATATATTGTTAATTAACAAATTTGTCCACTTTAGCTTAGAAGACTCACAGTGGATCTTACGTATCGCGTTGGGAGAAGATTCAGCAAGGATTATTAACATATAGTTACTTCGATTTATCAGTAAAACTATATGCTCTGGAACTCGAAACTCAGTGATTGTTTCAGAAAATATCAAAGAAGTCCACGAATTTATATAGAATAAGCGTAGAGCTAACTGCGAGGAAATAGCAAAAACCTTAATGGTATGACTCAATGAATTTTCTTCTGAATTGTAGAATACTTTTAATATCCGTATCTATTGTTGCGTTCATACTCAATGTTAATTAGTAAACTAACTAGTAGTTGTTGCTGCCTTTTAAAATATTTTTATACTGGCATAATGCAGTCTTTATTCGATTTTTTTTTTTGCTAAAGCTAACTATTAAACTACTTGCACTCATCAGTTAGAGCATAAACGGGAATCTCTAAGTTAACTATAAATATTATTTTAGTCATACTCTAAAATTAATTAATTTTCTTTGACATTTGAAACAATTGCAAGCATTTTACAATTGACTTAAAATAATTTCATTTAAAAACAAAAATTACTACGCTTTTAATGCATTCACTGACAATTAATTTGTTCTTACCTGAGACATTATTAGACACAACAATTGTAGGCGTAGAGCTCCAAACACAATAGTCAAAGGTGTTGTTCCATGAATTAGTGAATTTTGTGGTTTACATACATTGGAGAACAGTGTTTTATTTCCATGCCGCGGTGTTGGAAGTTTCATTCATAAATTAATGTTCATTGATTCAAAGTTTCTGGCAACAAATATCAATCATTGTCTTCGTAATTTATTTTACTTAAGCAAATAAAAAGCTTGTCATATACGCTTTTCAAACAAAAAAGCATTTGTTGATTTATAATTTATCATTCACAAATTTCTGAAAAAAAATTAAACAACTTGAACACATTTTCATTAAAGTAAAATTTAAGTCCCACGCATTATTCCACATAGAGACTGACTTATGAATGAATTCTCGTCTACCGAATAACATATGTACGAGACGAAATGAGAAAGTTCTAATTAATTTAGTAATTAAATTGCTTAGCAATTACAAATATGCCCATAAGTCTAGTAAGTACGTTGATTAAATATGTATATAGAAATTAAAATAAAGAAATTTTTAACTATATTGGGTCAGTTTTCATGAGAGGCGCAGTTAAGAAGAGTTATCAAAGACTGGATGTATTTTAAGGACAACTCTATGTCTAACACTATATTTGTCAATACTATAATAAGGTGGAGTTGAGGTTTATTTAAACCTTACTCCCTTTAGTAAAATGATCAATGTGTCAGTCAATTAATAATTTAATAATTTTCAACATTCCATTGTAAGAATAATGTCAATATCTGCAACTTTCGATTTTATTATTGAATATCCATCATTTGAAAACTGGGAAGTTTTTAAGTTTTAATAGCTCCGCATTGAAAACCTAATCACCTAATCTACCTAAACACAGAATATTAGGTCATAAAAGCATCTGCTCTTTTGGTTACTTTTTTAATAAAAATTATGGAGTAGTAATTGATGATGTACTCTCTATGTTAAATATTATTAAAATAGGTGTAGTTTTTACTATAGCCTTTTTACTATAGTTAGAATAATCCGATTTCGGTCAAATATGATGTACCGTTTTGTTCGATAACTTGTTGCCATTTTGACGATAATTTAATTATGCCTCTTTGATAGAAGTCCTCGTCTCTATTTTCAACGAATTTTTCACCAGAAAAATCGTTCATTATGGACAGATGGTAATCACTTGGTGCCAGATCTTGACTATTAAGTGTACTTAATAGGTATTAAATATTAAGTTTATAAATATTAGACCTGTTTCATTCAAGGCATTAAATATAAATTTTATAGAAATAGTAAAAGTAATTCTTTTTATAAATTTTTATTTAAATTTTGACAATTATAAAGGCTTTGGTTTAAGGTTTTACTGCCTATTTTGGTAACAGTATTAGTATCTTACTATATCATAAATTTTATTATAATATATTAACACTACTGTTATAATTACATAAATTCCAAAGCAATCAGTAAATTATAAAAGTTGTTGAGATATGACACTGGCAAGCCATTATGGTTATCATTGGAATCTATAATTTACAGTGACGGTTTAACTTCAGTGAACATTTATATAAATTATCTCGAACTGGAAGCACCAAAGTTTTCTTTCAAATTGACTGTGGGTGTCAAATCTCTCTCTAAGTTCAGGATGTACGATGAAGATGTGAAAGTATGAATTGAATCTGATGGGCAGATCTATAACTTTATACTCAGCTTTTGCTTATCTACTCTTTTTGGTTATTATAATAAACGATCGTAAACTAAAATCCCGTTTTCGGTTGGTAAATCTGGGATAGGTTATTCAATCCAGATTCACATTTAGTGCAGCCTTAATTTTTGATCGGTAAATTTCGAGTGTAACATGTTTCAATTGAAATAAGTTTATAACACTCTAGATATTTTCCTAGATAACCCAGAAACTCACAGCTGTTTTATAAGACTTGACATGGAAAATGTGATTTGATTCGACATATATATTTATGAAAAACATAAATGTCTACTAATATAACTACAAAAATAATAGATCACACTTAAAAAATTCGACTGGGAAATAAAATTTAACAGATCGAGAATAAATCTAGGTTGAATCCAGATTTACCAATCGAAAATGTCATAAAAATATATTCGAAGTGCAGAGATGTCTTATTAACCTTTATACTGCTTTATTCTGAAAAATGCACTTTTTTTCATATTATTAATACCAGATAACAACCGTTACTATCACTTATATATGTATATGTATAGTTTCAAAAATTAATTATTTTCATTAAAATATTTTTAAATCTTGCTTTGATTGATTTTTAATTTAATTTAAAGCTATAATACTACGGATAAAAAAATAAAATAATTGAAATTTCAAAATTAATTAAAGCTCAAGTGTTGATAAACTGAATTTCTTAATATTTTGGATAAATCGGAGCAACTGTGAAACCAACAGCTACCGATTGAGCAAACTTCGCAGTATGAGTATCTCAACAAAGTCAAACGGTTTTAATGATAAATAACAACTGTTTCAATAAAAAGAATTAAGCAATTTAGCGCTGCGGTCACTTCAGCGCCTCAATCCCAATTTGAAATCATAATTTCAATTTTTATTTTATTTTATTTTGATTTTTCAACAAAAATTTTTTAATACCACATCACTTTGCAAGCCATTACCATAATTTCAGCCGTCCCCAGTTCACATGTTAATATGTAAAATGCTTCAAAGCTTAACCCACAAATTCGCACAGTACTTGTGCACTTAGTGGCCCCGCGCCTGGCGTTGACTGGAGTTACAGAGATGCAGAGATGCAGAGTTGCAGAGTCGTAGAGTTGCAACAGCCTTGGTTCGTAGCAGTCAAATTAGGCAAAACTGTGCGTTCATATGTCCAGTAAATTCGTCATATTCCAGCTGATATATGTGCTGTATGCGTTGAGTACTGCATGCAGTTGTTATAGAGTTGCCCCAACATTATTTGTGCTAAAGGATGGAAGAGCAAGAGACGTAAACTATGCAGTTTGGCATGTGAATAACAACTTCGGCTGGAAAATGCTAAGTAACTCGACATGAGTATGCAAAGCAACTGCCAAACTTGCGATCTGCTGCACTGCGATCTGTAAGTAAACATTGCATAAGTCGCTTTTTAGGTTTGCGAGTTTTTGCTTCATGGAGTAAATTTGCTGCTGGTGTACCCCCGCTTGGAAGTAGTCGATGCAGTACGTATATTCTATGCGCGCTATGCTAACATGTTTGATTAATGATTTGGGTGTTCCACGATAGCACACAAATTACCATTCTGTTGCGACAGGCACATGTCAGTTAGTTTGAGTGGTCCAAAATGTTTTGATGCTGCCTGGATTGATGTTGGCTGACCATTTCTTGCCTTGCCAGAATGCAGATAAACACATTTTCAGCAAACTGTTGTTGTTGCTGTTGCTGTAGCTGTTGTACCGCGGCTACATAGTTTATATCAACATTTGAGTTGAGTGCATTTTAATATAAGACAAAAGTCCGTAATTTGTTTATATGATCGCATAGGTTATGGTACATAACGTTACCGTACTAGGCTGCACGCTGCACGCTGCTCGATGATGATGCACGAAATTTATCGTGTAATGTGTGCATTAATAAAATGATTTCGACATTTTATTGATAAATTTATTGTTGCAGAAGCCGTTACCTATTGTTAGTGAACGGACTAAATGGTTTGTGAATAGTTTGACTGCTTCAATTGGTTTATTTTGGAGTAGTGGAAGGCTGTTAGCGTTCTCAAATCTTTACTATTCGGGCTATTTTGACACTTGCAATCAGACATGCTGTAATTGCTTTCAAAAAAATGAAAAGCACTTTAAATTTCACTAGCAAAGGTTAACTGTAGTGTCTGTATATTTTGTTCAAGCCACTAAACCATTGGCAAACCTTTTCTAACAGGACAAAATCATGCTAAGTGACTTCATCAACATAAGTTTCGAGAAATTGAAGAAAATGAGTGTATTCCAGTATATGAGCATAAGGACAGTACAATTGAACTGAAGTTCTAAAAGTACTTAATTTTTTTAACATATTTTAAACTCTCTAAATTCATTCCAAAAATGTGTACCAAATCTCTCTAGGATAGAAATAAAGGCAAATTATGATATTCCAAATGAGCCAATGACCGTTTATTTACCAGTTCTGAAAGTAAGTTTTTAAACTTATCTTAAATTTTTCATATTTATTTTAAAAATATGTATCAAATATCACCTTGGCACAAATAATAATCAATTGTAATTGAACGGATGTGCCACTGACCGTTTACCAGAGCTGAAGTTTGAAGTATATAGCATATATCGTAAACCAACCTGAGAAATCTACCAACTTGACTATATCCCTAAACTAAACTAAAGTTCGAAGTATATAATAACGGCATAAATAATGACGAATTCTGATACTTCCGACGAGCCACTGACCGTTCACCAGAGCTGAAGTTTGAAGTATACAGCATATATCGTAAACCAACCTAAGAAATCGACCAACTTGACTATATCCCTGGCACTTAACAACCGTTTTCTTATATATTTCTTTTTCATTAGCCCATTCTCAAGGATAATCGGTTTCATACTACTTGTTACATATCAGAAAAAAAATAGAGTTCAGTTACTTGCGGTAATATAAAAAATAACATAAATAAAACGTAATCTAAAAAATTTGTAAGATATGGAAACTTGACTTGACATCACTAACTTTAAAAGATGGCAGCTCTGTCAGTTAACGCAAACTGCTAGTCGCAGTCACATGTACTAAGAAAGGCTTTCCATGGGATATCAATAACAGCTAGGTTTTACTGGTCACATAAAGATTCCTGTACAGTCTCAATGGGGGACTGAATGTTATCCGGTGCGAATTATGTCCGGCAACGAAATCTTGCATGATTGATGTACACTATTTTAATTTATCTCACCGTAGAATTAAAATTTGTTCACAGCTGAATTTTGCATTCACACATATTGGTCTTCATAGTACCAAACAACTAACATCCATTACATTTGTTTATATGATTACAAGCAGTTGTGCCTGAGTGATTGTACCAGGTCGAAAATGCTGAATTTACGTATGATCTCTCTTGTAAATCAACTAAATTATTTTGTTTGTTTATTAATTACTCAGTTTGAAGATTGTCCTCATCAGAGAAGATAGTATTCTAGAGTTTAATTAGGTAGAGTGACAGATAGAGGTAGATTAGCCTGAATGAATATTATAAGAAAACGCCAGTGTTGATCTATTCATGAAATCTCTTCCTCCTGAACGGTTGAAGATTGTTTGTTATTTATATATACTCTTCAGTTCTATATTCGTGGATTGTGTGATTTGTGTCATAGTTCTGTGTGATCACAGAGCCATAGTTCATTCTAGAAGTGACCATATCTTGTATTTGAAATAAAATAGAAAAATGTGATAGATTTTGGAATGAAAAAGTAAACTTAACTTTATTTATGTAGTCTATTACTTGACTATATTCTTTCAAATGTGGCAGTGAATAGGATATAATTAAAATATGTAAATAAAACGCATATTGCGCATGAATAAATGGAAACAATATATTATTGCTGTAATTCGATATCCAGTTTTTTATTATACACACGCAAAATAGTTTATCTTGTGCTTGCTTGTAAATTATGCATTCATTTCGTTGCAATTTATTTATTCTGTAATAAAACATTCTGGGGATCCAATCTCATCCCCAAAATATTTCATATAAATCCGACCAGCTTGACTATTTCTATAGAACAGTTATTTACTAGTACATACGATATGTACCTCACTTAAACTTCTAACTGATATTAGAGAACCGAATTCCTGATCTTCACATATAACCTTCACCTTAGAGAGAGCTGCCGTATTTTTATGTTTGATGTTAGTGATTAATTAGGAAACAATTATTTATTTCGTATTGAACGTATTGTTAACAAACTGGTATTGATTATAAGAAACCAGATCTTCAACTTCTAACAGTTTTTCGCAGTTTCTTATCTGTTTTCCCAATTAATTACTCTGCCGAACTCTGCTAATCATTGAACCTTAGTTCAGAAAAGTGGCAGAAATCGATAGGCACAAAAATACTGGCCCATATAAACATCTGTGATTAAATAATTTTGCCATATCAGCAAATGCGAATGCCATAAAATAGTTCTTATCGTGATGAACAATCTAAAAGCATAAAGCCTTTTAACAATTCTGCGCTGCAGTTTTTATGTTGTTTAATTTTGTTGCAGTATTTTTCACATCCAGCATCGTTTTCCCTATAGATTAAATGAGTTGTTGCAAGATTTTAATGGGCACTGCAGTGCAGGTGAAGCGAGGCAGCGTGCATAACACTGAGAGGCATACACACGCAACTTATGGGCAGTTATTTAAAATTTATACGATATTTATGCACCACAAAGTTCAGTAATGTTGCAGCTATCAAATAACTGAACAATTTGCTCATGCGCCATATGCGGCCGCAGTAAAAGTTAAAATCTGGAGAAATTGCAATCTAATGGCAACGACTACCGCCGCCGCCGCCGCCGTAACCACTGCTTTTGCTGTTACTATTGCTGTTGCTGCCTTTGCTGCTGTTGCTGCAGTTGCTGCAGCTGCTGCAGTTGATGAAGTATGTAACTTGAATTTGTGTTTGGCGCTGATCATGTTTGCTGCTAATAGATTCGAACCAGTGAGTAGTCAAGCAATCGATGCCAGCAATATACGGCAGTTAGTACGAGTCTGTCTGGACAGCGAGATCAGCAAATACGCGCCTAATACATGAGAGGTCTTGTGAAGACATGCTCCTCGATATCTCTGTTATAAATCTAGATGCAGCTCGCATGCTGTGTTCTGTGTTTGTCGAATATGCCCAACATGCACGTACACATATTGGCACGCGTAGCTTTATGATCGAGGCCATGATACCCTTATAGCCTCGACTAATGTTGCAGTTGTACATCGAGTCAAATGTACAAAGCTTTTATGTTGATTTGCATGCAAACAAAAAGTAATTTTATGTTTTGCCTATGTTCCAGTTTCTTGTCTGATTTACTCTTAGATTCATTAGGATTTTTGCCTAAATTTTTTTCTATTCGCTATAGAATAGCGTTGGCGGTTTTTCACTAAGGTAGCCTTTGAAGTTATTACGGTGTTAAACCAAAATTAGATCGTTCATTGATAATCAAATGTATGTGCGATTGTTAGAGTATAATGATGTGATTTTGGCATCTATTTGGATGATGTTTAAGTAAGTCCATTTGAAAAATATAAGTAATCATTTCAATTTAATAAGTTAGCCGCATATACAAGGACAAGACAATGTGATTTGCTACATCGCAGCATACTTAACTCATAATGGCGGTTGCTCTCTCTCCCTCTGAAATACCAAGAAAAGGATTTGTGCAATGTAATTTTGTGATCATATATAAATCATTTGTTGGAATAGAAATAGCAATGATATCTTATATCATTTATAAACGATTATAATCTTGAAATAATAATCTGTAATAATCCTGATAATTCTTCAGGACCATGAATGGAATAAATGGTTATTTACACTAGATGCACAAGATGAATTCTTCTAAAACTTGTTAACGATGATTAAATATATTCAACGTATGATAAGCTTCATATAGCTAGGTAAAGCATTACGGAATATCAACTAAGCGAAAGACGTCACAACATAACCGAAACTGATATTTGAAAACTTAAATATAAACGTGATATGCGAAAGTGTGTATAAATCACACGATACTATGCTACACCTCGCAACCAAAAAGATTGACAGAAGCAGGTAGAGGATGCTAAGACTAAGACGGAAGAAGATCTGATGGGCATTTTCGACTCTAAACGAGAAAAAATGGAGAGTAAAAGTTTAATCTTGTAAGATATTCTAAAAACGTTTTAGTCGAGTTCCAACTAAAATAAAACCTTCAAGAGTGCGACCGAAATTTGTGATCGCAGATTTATAGATTACAAAAGACAGACAATGACTTCTAAGAAGACGAGAAGTTAAAGAAGCTTTATAAAAGACGACTATTAGAAATAAGAAAAAATTTCACACTAAGTCTCATATGGAGTATATTTGCTGGGCAAAGGAAAGCTTAAAGTGAGGCCTACCTAAGTCCAACGCATGATGATCAAATATTTGGTATCCTCAGTTATAATAGAAGTTCAATTATACGATTGTTGTCTTTCCATGAAAGCTTTGCATATAGCATACAAAATCGAATTAAAATCAGTAATTAAAAATCTAACAATATAACAATCATACATAACTGATGGAACATGAACCGATTACTTTAAATTCCACATCACTAAATTATTAGATTGAACAAGGTAGCCAGTGGTGTGGTTTAGTAGTAAAATTCCATTTTTTTTTACTTTTGCAATTGTTATTTTTTTGGTATATAAATTTAAGTCTCATATCTGGTATTTCACTATACCAGTAATATAGGCCAAAGTAAATAGTCCTGTGTTATATTTTATTTTATTGCATAGTTTTAAGTAATGTGTTTCTGTATTTATATGCTGTTGCTGTAGTTTTTGTGTTGCTGGTAATTTTATGTTATTATTGCCATCGATATTGTACTTTTAATGTTTTTATCTAATTTATTATTATTTATATTAGCCATACAACGAATTAGCCAAACAAATGCAAGTATTTTAGTGTATTGCAAGCATTTTAACGATGGAGTTACTTAGCGAAAACTGTAAAAGCTGTTTTTATTTTAATTGATTTCCTTACAATAAGAGTTAAAATAAGAATTTATTAGTATTTTATATATTAATTAACTTATAAGTCTTATATAAAATGCTTTGCACTATCAAGCTTTATTACATATATAATCAGATAATTCACTACTAAGTTCCTACTCCACTTTGATAGCAATGATTTAGAGTGAACGTTTGGAGGTCTGAGTATACGAAAAAATAAAAAGTATATCAATAGAATGTATTATTCTGAATATGGAAATGATGTAGAATTTGAAGTTGAAAACTTGCCGCTGAATTAAGAATAAGGATAGATAAAAGCACTGGAAATGATAAAGGCCAACATTCTTTAATAATGTTGGAATTGATCATTAGAGAGGCAATCTGTGAAACTCTTCTGGAAATAACCAATTTGAACTTCTGCTAAATATATGTAGTAGAGATATTAACAGCATACTCTCATTACTTTTTTGTAATATTATTGAATATTATTTTGAATATATCATCAAATTTTTAATTTGATATCCATTAGACATTCCAGTTTATAATGCATACTTTGTATACTTTTCCTGACGTATTTTGAGACTATTATTGTAGTATATTCGAAATTAACTACGCGTACGAGGATTCCTATATACTATAACACTGTAAACATGGTCGATGCTTTTGGTAACAAGCGATCCAAAGCAAACAATTCTTTCCATTAACGACAAAAAAGTATTCCTTTAAGATTTTTAAATGTTATGCGGGAATATAAGCTTTCGGCTTAAGATTCTGACAGATCAAAGACAGTTCACAAAGAACACGACTAGACGTTACATAAAATTGTTATATTTAAAATATCATTTCAATAGATTTTATTGGTTTAATGTTGTGAAAATAAAATAACAATAAAGGAAATTGAAAACTGCTTTAATTCAATGATTGTAGATCCAAACAAAAAAAAAAATATTCTTAACCTTTCCTTTTCTTCATTTTGAATTTTTTTTTTTAAATAAGATTTTTATTTTTTACTTAATAATCCATTATCTATTTTCTACCTGACGTAGCATGTCTATCCAGGCGTCTCTGCTGCGTCCGCGTCTTCTCCAATTTTGCTCATCAATTCCGATCAGTGCTCCCTTACCTTGCTCATTCCCCCGAAAACACGGTCTACCTCTACACCTTTTTCCTCCAACTACCACTTCAAATACTTTTCTCGCTGGAGCATCTTCATCCACTCCCACGACATGACCAAGCAAAAGAAGCTGTTCGATGTTAATTCGGTGAGTTATATTAATATCGTGATAAAGCTCGATCACGAGCTGTGATTCCCTCGGATGTAGTTTTTGCAATTTTTTCCATTAGTTCTTTAGAAATACGCTATAGTATTAAGTATTAAGGGATATATCTGTTTAACTGCTACTTTTAATTGTTATTCATCCCAATGTGTTAAAAAAAGTAAAGCGGATTTGATATTGAAAAACCGAGCGACGGATATTTAGTAATCTGTGTATAACTCTATATAACTCCTTTGAACATAACTAACAATGGATTTCAGAACTTTTAAATAACTTTGCTGATATTAGCACTGACAAATCTTTTTTCAACAGATCATATTGTTTTGACGTTAAAAATGTTTTAAGAGGACACTTAACCATTGACATTTACCTATATTCTTTTAATGCATACTTTAGTTATCAGCATTTTTTATTTTTAATGCTTTATTCGATTATTTCTAATTTTTTGCCTTAGAGCTTAATGATTAACCAGTTCCGTCAGTTCCACCAAAATATAAATTACTTTCATTTTTAGGAAAAGCATAGGTCCTAAATTTTATAAAATACAACCAATTAATGTATTTGCTGATTTTTATTTAATCATAAAAAATATAAAACAACTAATTATATCCTTTATAAATTAATTAATTTTTAATTTATTAATTTTTTTTTATTAATCTTTACTCTGTTTTTAGTTTTATTAATGACAATTTGATTTATGTTATAATTATTATTTTTTGTTAAATAGTTATAGCAACAAAAGGGACATATCTACTAAAATATCTATACCAGTGAACTAAAAAGTCAATAAGAAATTGAAAAAAAAAACCAATATTGGTGAGATTCCTTACACACACAATAAGATAAATTTATGCATTCAACTCAAAGACAAGCCATCCTCTATATTCCACATATTTTGGTTGAAGCATAAGTGTAACATCGCACAGAGGTGCCACACTTTGCATTTTAAAGACATTTTCATTGTCGCACTTTGAGGCGTATGCGTGTCCAAAATGTCGCAATATATTTCTTTGTTCCACGGTCTTATTTTGTGCTCTTTTTGGACACACAGATATATATGAGTGCAGG
This sequence comes from Teleopsis dalmanni, assembly GCF_002237135.1. Classification (NCBI taxonomy): domain Eukaryota; kingdom Metazoa; phylum Arthropoda; class Insecta; order Diptera; family Diopsidae; genus Teleopsis; species Teleopsis dalmanni. The sequence goes on along the minus strand of NC_051847.1, from coordinate 154,944,075 downwards.
GTATTGTCTTTGTTTTTTTCTTACTTGAAGTACGCGATAAGCGCAATAGCCGTAATCTGTTCAAATCAGTTCCTCATTGAATATTTCTTTTGTTTAGTTTTTTTCTTATATTTTGTATTTTGGACCGGCGTTGTCTTTTACATGTTCACAGCATGTACTTTTGCTGGTTTTACAAGATGTTTCCTGTCTCCTCATCGAATTGTTGTCAATATCCGGTATATTTCTAGACTTTTTAATTTATGTTTAACCCTTAGAAATTGTTGGCGCTAATCTTGGTCTTGGTGGCTTACACTTAATTTTTGCTAATACATTTTGTAAACCTTCACATATGTATTTATTGGTTATATAGTACTCATGGTTGGTTGGTGGTTATAGTGATGCCAAAATTATCTTAGGTGTCCACAAAGTAGAACCGTTTTGTTACTACACATTTGAATATGTAATAATTCTTAGTTTAAAACCAACTTGCATAGCTTATAAAGTATATAATTTTTGGAAGATCTATAACTGAGATGTCCACTACACTTATTAGTGAGATTTGGGCATTTGCAAAGGAAATTGGCAGTACTTTTTCTTTTTATAGTTTCTGCATTTTTGGTTAAATGGGATTGAATACTTTATTTGTCGGTATGCATGACCATTGGCCTCTCAGCAACATCACGTATTACATTACTTTGATTCTAGCTCCTTCCAGTGTTAGTTTTGAATTTTTTCCTGTAGTTTACCATTTATGTTCCTTTAATCACAGAATATTTGATTCTATTAATTGTAATATGTTTTTGGATTTACATTTGAGCATTTTTTATTGAGATCAGTACTTATTCTTCAGATATGGATACATCCGATTCTAGTCTCTGTAATTCATTTTCTTAACTTCATTTTCTTGTATATGCTAATGCCTTAGATCTCAGATCAATGATAATATGCACTCATTAGTCACTGACGTTAGTTGAGATCTGCACTGATTGTCTGGATGTAATTTTGTACTGTCGCACAAAACTGCAATCTCATTATTTTGTTAAATCTTTTCCAAAATTAGTCTAACCTTCTGCCTTAAAATTTATTTTTACAGATTTCAGTAAAACTATTATGAAGGATTATTAACTTTTTCTAATATTAGTATATGTCTTTTTCCCAATTATCGATTAATAATTAAGAACTCAAAGAAAATAGATATTAAATTGTAATACTTGAGAAATATATAACAACTGATTATAGTGTTAGATATATATTTAATCGACTTCAAGCACTTCAAATTTGATTGAATTTTTAAAAGATGAGTATGTTCCGTTTATAAAAAAAAGTTTCAATGTGTAAACAATGTATATGCGAACTTAGTAAGTCCAAACTACTTACACAATTGAAATTATTCCGAAAAGGAACCTTTATTCTATCGTCTATCTACACATGCGCTATTTAACCTTTCGATCTAACATTCTGAAGTGTTTCAGATAACTAAGTATTTCCAACTGATATAATGATGTTGAATATTAAATCCGAAAAATTATTAAAAATAATATCCAAAATTATTCAGCTCAACAAGGAGTCGTTGTTGAATCGATAATGATGGAAACAATCACATACTTTCTTTGTGAATTTCCTGCTTTAGAGATTGTTAGAGAAACATGTATTTGGCAATCAGATTGTTTATTAGAGTAAACATTTAGAAAACTATATAAAATTAATTAGATGAATTTAGTTCGTCTAAAGGGTTGTTTACTTGGAATGTAGTGTCAATACGGCGAATAATTGCTAATTATAAAAAGCGGCACTGGTAACTGCCGATCTGGTTACTTAAGATACATATTCTAGAGCATCGGTTAATAATAGACAAAAAAAATTCATTCGTAAAAATTGATAGAAATCGAATAAGATTTCGATGTACGAAAAACGATTAAAAAAATTTTTTAAAACTTTTTCATGATTGATGAATGACAGTAATTCCTTTCGAAAAATTAATTAGAATTTTCATAGTTTTTAGTCGTAAATTCATTGAAGTAGTTGTGAAGGTATATTTAGACTAGATATATAACTTACTCTTTAAATTAGTTTTTAAAATATCCAGTGTTTTATTACTGAAGGTTTTTTAGCTAAATTTGTAAATATATTAGGCGTTGTTTAGTATTATAAAGGTGGCTTACTTTCGTATTATTATTTTTTTGTTTTCTGCTCCAAGAAGTCACATTCCATATTTATCCTATTTATTATTTCTTTAGGAAACATACCTACAGTTTATATTCACTCTTTAAGGTTTAAACTGAGACTTACTTATAGAACAACCAGTTCTATAAGTAAGGTAGAATTTGGTAAGCCACACTAAATCACTAAAGTTACTTACTCTGCAGGTAGTTCAGGATAGTTTCTTATATCAAGATTAGATATGGATTCACATCATTAATGTATGGATATTTCATAGTTCTATAAATTTTTAATAGTTTATTCTATAAAGTATAAAAATTTTTGTAAACCCAAGTATGGTAGTCTTTCATATGAAGTAGAGTACTTTCCACTGATCACATTGCTAATAGAAATTTTATAAACCCTATTAGTCTTTGATATGAATATAGAGTACTTACCCTTTCTCTACTGATGGCATTGCTAATAGAGAAGGATGTTTCGCCAACATAGGTATGTCCACGTATAGAAATTAATTACGTTTTGAATTCTTTGTATTCGGATGGTAATGCCGATTGTAGCTCACTCTTTAAATCCATTACCATTGAATGGCAGAGCAATAGCGCGTGCGCATAAATATTTTTATGGTTGTAGTCACTCTCTGCGCGGCATAAAATCCGGCGTGCGACAAGCAAAGTCATTGATTTAGACGTTTTAAAATTGATTATACTGTCAGAATTCGTTCAGTTAAAATGGCTAAAAAATAAATCGAAATAGTAATAGTAATAATAAATTTACCAATGTTAAGGAAGAAAAAAAAATAACAATCTGCATTGCAAAATATATCCCTCATTGTTGTCTTAGTACTCCGTTTAAATGCTGCAAGTTTATATTTTAGCCTAAATTTCTTGTCACCTTAACGTAACCTTTTACCATAAAATTTATTAACTTACATGTGATAAATAACAATTTGTGCTCTACTAAATATTAAATAAATTTTTCTATAAATTTTTAAGTTTTTTTAAACATTTTTCGTTTTTTTGGGTTTAAGCGTTTTGCCGCTTCGCATATGGCATTTGGACTTGTTAGGTTCACTGGACGGTCGTTGGCCATGCTGGCTTCATACTTTGACACTTTTATTAGCCAATTGGTGCGGCCCGGTTTCTAGGAGTACGGGAATGCGTTTATGTATCTTGTTGATTAGTGTGTCTCGTTTGCAAATCAGAGTTAAATAAATTTTTTACAATTTGAGTACACAAACGAAAATTGCTTTAATTTGCTCTCATATGCTTTTAATTTATTTGGTCATAATTGGAGTGTTATTGACTAAAAATTGCGTACACGTCCGGTACGAATGTTTTATTTTTTTCCAAAAAAGCACTGATTATGATTATTTATTATTTCATTAAATTATTCAATAAATTTTCGTAATTTAACATATTTTCAATTTTTGTCGAGATACACAGATACGAAAACAGATACAAGTTATTACATTTCGGTTTGGTTATAATTTAAAAAAAAATTATTTATTTTTTCATTTTAGAAAAAATGAGAAATATGTTGTATGTAGAGAATACATTCTGCATGATTTTATAGAATTTTTTTTATAATTTTTATAATTTTATTTTAATAATAGCATAAAAAACTATTATGGTGCTTACTTTATGATAGCCTATCCATTAATCTGCTTACTGATGCCGATTTTGTTGCTTTATTTTAAATATACCATATTCTGCGATTTTTACTATAGCTAATTTATTGGGACTACATTTTTGCACTAAATCATTAAGAATATTGATTAAGAGTTATGGTAACTTAGTTTTATCAAAAACAAAACTTTTTTAAACAAACAAACAATGATCGTCATACAGCGGTTGAAAATCTGGCTAATACCAGCATTTCAAGAACGATGTATCTATATATATATATTGTGGGACGTGCACCGTTCAACAAGTGGCCCTACTGAAGTGAAAGATTAGCAGAAGTAGCCTATGAAACGACTTGAGTTCTTTTTCGCCCTTCTCGTTATTGAGCTAGATTGGCTTTTGTTCGCATGAATATATCCCTTGTTATTGCAAGCAGCTCATTTAGCTTGAGGTTGTCTGCCAAGTCATCACCAGATTGCCAGTGCTGAACATTTGCACAATATATGCACTGCTGTCTCTCTTTCTTATAAACATAGTCTGCAAGTGTCTTTCTTAACAAGAGTTATCTTTTTGAGATGATACTTGAAGTTTCCATGTCCACAGTAATCAATGAAACACAGTAACTGAAACACTGAATCAATGGAAATGAAAAAATCATCTATATAGTGATCGAAATAGTATTTGAGTTTCATTTGAAGAAATCTAATTAGTATTAGGAAATCTATTAGGAAATAGTAGGAAATAAGCTTCTCTCTCAAATCCTTTTGTAAAATTTTAGTTGACGTAAAGCTAGTAGTAAAGCTTTTTTGAACAGATTTCAGTTTTTAGCTGTACGAATATGATAGGTAATTAAGTGAATGAATCATTAGAATGGAGAATATGACATGCGCACAAGCCCACAAATCATTTTAAAACCTTTTAAGTGTTATGACAATGATTACTGTTTTCTTCAACTGTAGGGATGTGGTTCATTCTGTACTCTTATCGAAAAGTCAAGTAGGCAACATTATCCTCGAAATTATTTATATGGTTCCTTTGAATGATTGCCCAATGCTTCATATTGTATATTTAACAAACCAACGATTTGGGGCGATCAGTACTACCAACTTAAGACAGCAAGCAATTGATCAAGCTGGCTGGCGAAGGTTATGTGATTGCCAGGTTATGTGTGGCTGGCGAAGGCTATGGCCAAGAACGGCCGCGTCATCCTAGGATGGCCAACTAAGTAAGTAGAAAAATTAAGATAACTTAAGGAATAATTTCATCTATATTTTCTACCTCCATATTGAAATACTAACACATTCGTCTCTCGGCTTTTGTTCGAATCAAATTATATGCGATGACTTTTTGTGAAGTCAACATTTAAAATTTATTTATAAAATATTTTTGTTAGTCTAAGTAAATACCAAATAAGTAGTATTTAATACAGTTAACTGTGTGGCAGATACTAAAAAAATTTAGTAGAGTAAAGTATAACTATTTTTTTTCATTAACCACTTAATAAATTGCAATAAACCTTTACTTCGAATTATATGTACATTTTGTATAAATTTGAACTCATAAAATTGCTTTCTGTCTTTAGCCCAAAATGTTCTTACCTTTCCAAAATGCTGCATTTCACATTGTTATCAATAAATTCAAACTGACATTTCGCACTCGATATGTCACTTGATACTTCTGTCGCAGCCTGAGGCAAACATGATACCCAACTGCTGTGAAAGAAAAAAAAACTGTATTGTATAGAAGAATGTCGCATGTTCCAATGGCGCATATCTCCACCAAACGTCTTGCGTTGATATCTGCCCGTATATGCTGCCATTGTACAAGTACACAGAATGTGATTTGGCTTTACATACAGGTTCATGTAATCTTTTAAGAAGACAACATTAACAAGAATAACCGACAAACAGGTCCGTTTTCCTGTAGCAATTCCAATCAAGTCAATGATAAGCAAATAACCAAAAATAAAGAAATGAAAGTATATGAAATAATAAAGCATGATAAAACACATATGATCATGTAAATACATTAAGTTGACCAGAGTTAAGGGTCTTACGCAGGAACGTACATTTATCGCCGAGTCAACGTCAGGAAATCAAATCAATGTGAAAAAAGGATAAAGGGAAAAATTGTAAAAATTAAAATGAAATAAAATTTCAGATAAAGTTCACATTAAAAATCTCATTTTACAAAATGTAAACATGTTAAGTTAATAAATATAAATAATCGTGCTTATTACTGAGTCAATACCACGCCGTGTCCGCAACGGCACAAATCCGACAGCAAATCACCGCGTGCAGCAGCGACACCGCAAGTTAGCCTTAAAGACAATTGCTGGCAGTAGTCAACACATTCCCCGATGGTGTTGGCTTCAGCTTTGTGGCTTTCTGGTATTCTGGTGTTCAGGCATTCTGGCATTCTGGCATTCTGGATTTCTGGCTCATTTCCAATTTCTTATCAGTGCGTGAATTTTGCAAAGGTGTTGCCAGCTGATTTGAATAACTTGAGTTTTTGCACCTTTTGTCAATATTAATAAAAAGCTGTTAAAAGTCCACTGCTACCAAGCGTATGCTGGCCTTTGTCATAATCCCTTAATGAATTGATACGAGATGTGCGTTAAGCGTTTCAATGTCCGACGACGTTGATTCCGACATGTAAGACAAACAATAAATTGACATGAAATATGAGTATCGACATTTGCGCACGTATTTTCTACTTAATTAAATAATTAAAATATAAAGTGATGCCGTTAATAAGACAAAATAACAATCTTCACTCCTTAGACTTATAAATTGGTACACTGAGAGAAACTAAAAAATGAATCTTTAGCCACACGGTATTTATATTTATATGTAATTCAATTAAATTATTAAGCAAACTTTAGCAAATTAAGATATTTGACACTATAGACCAGCAATTGAATGGTTAAGAGTCTTAAGACGCAGTTAGTTATCTAATAACGAATTGCTTTATGTCTTGTTTTGTTTTATTTATTGCTCTTCAATACCATATATAATAAAACAATTTATAATAAAAAAAAAATGTTATTTTTTTAAAAAATCTGATCTGATCTTATTGAAAGTAGTAATTTTAAGGGATGATATCTATTGACAACTGCTCGGTGTCGGTAGAGTGAACTCTTCATTGACCTATTAACATTATTAATATGGAAGAGTATAAATAATTGAACAATATGTTTGTGTTATCAGTATAAAAATGGATATTAAATAGAAAAAAAAATTCAGCTTTGATGAAAACTTCTACTTGCTGAAAATTTAAGTGAGAAGATTCAATAGATGGATCATGTTTGCGGTGATGATTACTTGTACCACTGCAGACAAGTAATATACTCTTATCGAAAGGTGAGGAAAAACCTGAAGCAAGTTAACAGAAAGAGTTTTCTTTCATTGAAAAAGTTTATAAGTTGTGCACATAGTATAAAGACGTTCTGGAGGACATTAATCATGAGCAATATGTTAACTTTACACGATCTACAATCAACGCAGATACTATCGAAACTTTGCCTAAATGATTAATTAAAATAATTATTAAAATTCTGGGTATAAGAATATGACATTGCAAAAACATTGATAACTCACAGTTTGAACATTGGGCTACTCAAATGTTCACAAGTTGACTGACTGGAAAAGTATTAGGTCTTCAACATTCGATAATCAACATGAAACAGCCTAGAAAAGACGAACAATTTGTTTTTGATATTCAAGTTATTGACAAATAGTAGTATTTTTAATATGATCCAGAAATGACACGCAAAAGTTTGGAGTAAAAGGCGTCAGATGGGTCAAATTGTAATAATTGCTTTTATAAGTCTAAGGATGAAGTGGAGATGAAGTTGAAGTGGAGGTAGGGATGAATCCTGCTTAATAAGCAAAGAGAGCCGTTTTAAATCCACGATTCAACGTAAAAGTGGGCATAAGAACATGGAATTAGAATCAGCCAGAAGTATTTATAAAGGCGAGATTCTGGCCACTGCTAATACTGAAGATATCGCTGAATGTGTTAAAGAAGGCCACTCCAAAAAACCTAAGCCTTGTTCTGACCAGACCATTTCTGAACATAAACACAACAGGTGTTCTGGTAACCTTTCTTGGATAGTTGACATACATGCATTGCAGGAGATACCACAGGGTAGACCGAAACTAGCTCCATGCTATCCTGTGGTCCAGTGTCCAGTAAAGATAGATACTAATCTAGATAGCTCTGATACAACTCGGTAAATATAAATAAATGTAAATAATATAAACTCTAATAAAATCAAAGTGAAAAGATAAGTCCAAATTAATAAGTCTTTAAATTTTAAAATTAATTAAAGTTGTAAAATATTTCACAATTAATTGGAAAATTACCAAGAAAAAATAATGTTACAGTGGTAATAAAAATATTAATGGCCAAAAATAAGAAGAAGAAATAAAGATGAGTAAGAAAGCCAAGAAAGTGAATTAATGCACTTTTTTTGCAGATCTTCGATCTTCGAAATGATCAGCCAGAAGAATTCAATTTAAAAATGCTTTTTCACTTTTTTGTGGCATTGTAGTCGCAAGTTTGTTGCGCATCCGCGGTTTGCCCGGCTGACTTGACTGTTGGCTGCTTGTAATCAAGGCAAATGTGAATGATTTATTGGATTTAAATCACTTGTATTGGCATGAGTCCTGCTGCGAGTTTGTGACATTTTCGTAAATGAAAAATGTCAGTTAAAATATTTTATTAGTTTTAAAATGATTTCTTTTTAATTTTCCTCATAATGGAGTGCAAATAAATTCCGCAGATGTAGTACTGACTTTACAAATCGGTTTACTTGCATTAAAATAATATGTACTTAAAAACTTGAATTATTTAAAAATTTTCGTAATTTTAATTTAAGTCCCTGTAGCTTTCATTTTAAGTAGGTTTCCACTCAAAGGATCCGGGATTCCTCATTGTCGAATAATGCTTTAACTAAATCGACATCCATTTCTGAGTATTCTCTTGTTCTTAAAGGTAGTCTGCGTAATAAGTTCTCTTATGCTGCTCTCACGTTTTGTAAGAGTTTTTAGAAATAAATAGGGATTTTCAGATGTATTTTGATTACTCGGTAATTGATCCTATTGCTCCTTTTTTAATATTAATCGGTTATGTTGAAAAATTGTGAATTGTAAAAACAATTGGTTTCGGGTTTGTTTACTTTGTTTTATGTAAAATCGTAAAATGATATACAAAGTTAAAATTTTTCGTTCTTTTTATCTTTATTTTATATCAATCAAATGCAGGGCAGACGAGCTTGTCAAAGCAGGGATTCTTTTCAGGTATTGGCATTCTATTTGCAACAGTCAAACTGGAAAACAAACAAAAATATCTGAGCATAGCCAAGCTCGACTGGCAGTTGAACCCTCTTGACCTTGTCTAAACTAGGTCGCACCAGTCAGCTGCTTCAATTAAAGTGTGACTTGCTCAGTAATACGGTATCGGTGCTAGCGGCTTATAGCTTAATAGAAATACATGCTACGCTACTTCCACCCTATATTGACTTTTGGCGCGACTCTAGCTATGAGGATGAAGAGGATGTGCTACATCTTATGTATCAGTTCCCATCTTTAGCTAGGAGAAAATCAAAAATCTTCGCGGCTCCTTTTCTTACCGAACTTACCAAGCTGTCATCTTACAATATTAGAGACTTAAGGAGTCGTTGCCTTCTTCGGCATATGTCGTATACTGATTCCTATGGTGCCACAACGGGCTATTATTTGAGCGCAAGTGGGCTCAAGTGGACTATATAACAACATATCCTTATCTATTAATTTTTTCAAAATTAAGTTAAAATTTATCATTGCACGGTTTGTAAGTAAATACAAAACACTTTTGTAAACAGTGTTCAAATATCAGCAAACTTAAAATTACCTATTTATATGATTTCTCCTATTAATATTAACACGAAGATACTAATAAAAATATATGTAATTAATAATGTAATTAAATCTGAAAATCTATTTTAACAATAAATGTTTGATTCCACCTGTAAAAATCATTAAAAAAATTATGAAATATATTTTATGGAACTCAGCAAATATGTAGACAGACAAATAGACAGACAGATAGACAGATGATCAATAACGTGATCACTTTTGAGCATTGAGAAACTCAACAAAATTCACTAATATTTTTTTTACTAATTAGATAAATTCTTGTTAAATTTGTTGTTATTTTGTTGTTTCTGTTTTTAATCAAATGGATTTAGCATTTACACATTCTTCGGTAATAAATTTTTATTGTTTAATGATTTTCTAAAGTTTTATTTCCAATTTTAATGTATCTACTAACATATCTGAGCTTGTTAACATATCTAAATATTTGAAAAACATCACTAGACATTCTTCGGTTGTTCTCAGTTAACAATCTGAAATGGCTTTGAGCAATTACAATCTTAAATAAAAGTTGAGATTTAATATGAATGAAAATTTATACATTTTTATATTTAAAGTACAGTAACCTCTTAGATATTTCCTATATGGACTGGAATTTGAACATTAACATCTGTAAGAATTAACTATTGTGAGTGTTTGAAAGTTTTCAATAAAAGTTTATGCTATTGTTATTGTATAATAATCTATTTATACTATAACAAAAGTGATTTTTGAGTTAAATTACAGCTATGAGTAAATTTGGATACTGATTTTTGAATTTTCTTGAGTTATTAATGTGATCTAATTTATATGAGTGGATACTTATATATCTCAAATTAATTTTAATATATTAAAAAAAATTTATTTTATTACAAAATTTAAAAAAAAAGTATACATGAAATAATTTTCAATAAAAAATTAATTTCATATGATTAAAAAATTAATTTGTGTGTGATTAAATACAATACTATAAGATTCAAAACAATATTATAACAAAAAAGTCGTTATAGAAAAAATCATTGAAATTGTTCGTCCATTTTCATTAAAGTTAATTTTTGGCTGACCATAAGGTTGTTACATAAATATCATCCATTTACAGTGGTCTTTGGAAATTGGAATATTTTTTCAGAAATCGCATACTATCCGTTATCAGTGGTCTTCGCGAACATGTTTTAGTTTTATTTTTAGATTGCAAATGTCAGGAATTAAACGTTGTCAAATTTGAACCGTGGTAACCTAGCTTTATATAAATTCATAGTTTTTTCAATTATTCTTACTGTGTGCAGAAACGCATAAACCACAGTTATATCAGAAATGAATAAATATTCACGAGGACTTGAGAATCGAGAGTGTGCAAAAAAGTATATCAAAGATAGAACGCTAAATTTGTGTGATACTGTGGGTGTTTATAATTCACACATGTATTCAGAATTGAAATTTCTCAAAACAATTGCAATATATATTCTATAAGGAAGGTCTGCTGAGCTTCAAAATATATTTCTATACAATCTGCTGAATAACTAATTATGCTTTTTCAATGGAACACTTATTACAGTTGATCAATCATTGACACAATTGAGTAAAAGTTGTTTAGATACTAACTCGCATTTAATTAAATTAAGAAGAAGAATAGTTTATTAACCATAATTATATTCATTGCAAATTATTATTATTTTTTCAAACTTCAATGCTACTGATTTTTACGTTTAATTACTTAACATGTGCAGGGTTGTAATAACATAAGGAAAATTAAGTCAATAGATGTTTTTATAGACCACTGACGGTGAAAATTTGGCGATATGCAAAAAGCTATTTGATCAGTTCAAATATGTGATATGCCTTTTCAAAATAAAAAAATTATTTTATAATAAATACTATTTACCTCAACATACTTATCTCTCAGTTACTACACAATTAGGATTTTAATTTATCATAAGCCATATATTTTTCTTTCACTGTTTGTAAAAAAACAGCATTAAGTCTGGTTGAAAAAAATTGGCATCACTTTTAAAATATGTCATATGCTTCTTTTTGACATATAGTTTTTGTTGTGTTCTGTACAAATTGTTAACATTAAAACTAATTTATTGAAATAAAAGAAAACAAATTAAATATTAGAAAAACTTGAATTTATTAGTAAAGAAAATGCTCGGATGACTGGAACTTTGCAACAGTTTTCCAGTGAAACTCACAATAGACTGATTTTTCAATTTGGCTGCACTGAAACTTAATGCTTAAAAATTTTTACAAGTAAAACCTAACTCTGAAGTCTTTAAGAGCATTGTTGTTGCTTCACATGTTTTCTTTCGCAAGTTACGAACATTTTTTTGCTACTCTGAATGAAAAAATTATGGTAAGTTCATAATCTCGATATAATTTGTTATATTGTCCTAAATTTGTATACTTTTAGAAAATAATAATTAACATTTATGTATGAAATCTCTGCACTTCTGTACTTATTTCGTAGTTTCACTACATATTAATGCGCAACAGGTGAATGCGCTTCGCAAGAAGAATTTTTATTATTTGGCGCCTTCGATGCACATTAAGGCGAATGTATGTATCTTCTATTTTTCTCTGCATTTAATGAATGAAAAATATCAACGCATCTGACTGGGCTGGCTGTCACATTGGCACATATTGCATGGCGTATGCGGTTGCATCCTGCGTATTTTACGTGTTAATGTGATGTCAAAAATCGCATTTGCCAGCGAAAATGCATTTTTTATTTGGGCGCTTGCTGCCATGGTGGCCACAATTACTGGGCCTTTATGTTTAAGTATCGTTCGAAAGTGGCAATAAAAGCAACCGTACAATTTTAATTTGAGCAGACAGAATATATTAAATTTTATTTAATTAAAGTAAATTCACTTTTTAAACAAATAATTTCAAATGTGCCATTTGCAGCATCATTTGGAAAAAGAAATTTACTCGCAAATGAATGGACGGACGGACCATAGTCTATAAATAATTTCTCTTTTTTAATTATTATTGTTCTAGTCATATAATAATATTTTTCATATAACAAACCAAAAAATTGCCAAGATATGTCATATTCTACATGTTCACATTTATTTATACTTAAATATGAATATCTTAAAAATACATTTTTTTCCTCAAATTTATCGTTGTTGCCATAATAACAAATTCGTGATCTTTTAATAATATTTAATGGTGCGGACTTTTATGCAGCGAGTTTGAAAAATTTATATGACAAAAAGGCGCACGCTTATAAATACCACAATTACCAATGAGGCCAATAAAACTCAGAAATAAAGTCAAAAAATATATTCCTAAGGATGAGGTGAGCCTTTGGTTTTAGAATGGAAAATAAAAGAATATTTCTATTAACGGACGAAGAGACACACACCTTTCCTATAAAGGCACTAAAACACAACGGCTACGTGCTTCTTGTGCCTCAAGTTGAATTGTATGGATATTAGTGTGTCAAGTGGCATGTAATTTGGTTATATGACACTTCTAAATAAACAATCAATAACTATTTGTATGCCCTAGGCATGTGCCTCTTCCAGTGCTATATGAGCTAAGAGGCATCTTTCAGCTTGCAATATTATTTTATTACAATTCCATTTTCTTATTAGACAAGCAAGTATCATATATGATAATAAAGTAGAAAGTCTGTTCATTTGTTTGTTATACGGTTTTATCATCAGCAGTAAATACAACTAGTCTAATAAGTAAAAAATCTAATATATAAATAATAACTAAATTACATGTTATATTAGTCCAGGGGTTCTTCAAAAGGTCTTACTAAAAAAAATGGTTCAAATCATTCAAACTAGATCGTATTGATAGTGAATATCACCCTAAGCGGTGAAACGAAATAAAATACATCAAAACGGCAAGAAGTAAAAGTAGTTGTCGGTTAAGCCTCAACCTGGCAACAGGTAGGAGGCCAGGATTTATAATTTATATACTTATTAAATAGAAATAGTAAGCGAAATATTAAGATGTTAATATTTATTTTACCCTATGTAATAATAGATTGACACAAGAGTTTGGTTGTAATTTTAGCTGGCAATATCAATGTATATTTCATCCCACCTACAAAAGCTAAGCCTCACTAAGAAGTTTGAGATAATTCTAAGCGTACTTTCATACTTCTTCTTTCATACTTTTACTAAGTGTACTGCCAATCTTTTGATATACACTCTACTAATTTTTAACAATGGAAGTGTATGAACGAAAGAATCTGGTGGACATTCCAAACATAGATTCTCAATAAAAATAAAATCCTTTCAACCGCGTAGGTGGTTTTTAAAAACTAAGATTCTTATATCTGGAATAAAACGGCTCCTATGTTCTGGTGCCAATAATACCAACCAACCTTCCAATTTTGAACTTTATTTTAGTATGTATTTTATTTTTCTTCTTTGCAAACATGACGGATTTGTGTGAACTAGTGTTTCTTTTGCAACTTTTTTCCGTCGCTTTCAAGCCTCGCTTCTCTAACCTCTAATCTTTCAAGTTATTTTAAATTGACAAACATTAATCAAACCATTTTTTTTCGGGTAGCTTTATATTTGTTTTCCTGAAAAGCATTCTGATAGAAACTTGTTCTATTGCTTTATGATCAAACATTTTAACTATGCCAACCAACATATTACTACGGTCAACAATAGTATGATGTCCTATGGTGTATTCTCAAGATCATTGAAACCTATACAGCAAGAATAGATCTATCTTAAAATTTCGTATTCATATAGGAGCAACAGCGCAATGTAACTACTTTTCAGTGTCTAAATCTAACATCCATAGGTAAGATAGGTTTAAGTTTTGGTTATATGAACTCACATTTGTGGAACTAAGTATTCTATAATTCCTTTTGCTTGTGGTTTGTCATTTAGTTGCTCACTTGTAGATTTTGATTGCATATTTCTTGAAGGAACACTCTTGAATATTGAGTCTTATTTAGCTATTTTGGATATAATACTTTTTACATACCAAAACTTTACAAAAGATTGATAGATCACATAAAGAAGACTTATATGGTATAGCATATACAGAAGACTAAGTCACTATTTAACATAACAATCTCTCTAGATATCGTCAATTCTTCTTGTCTAAATGAAACCGCGGTTATTTCTACTCCTAAATCTAATCTACGAATTTATGTTTATTTAATATGAGGGCATTTAAATTTATTTTAGCACGACACACTAATACAACAGGACGTAGTATCGTTACATTTGTTGTTGTTGTTGTTGTTGCATTTAGTGTAAATCTGAAATGATTTCACCGCTCAGTGCATTAGTGATCGATCAAATCTGGTGCATTCATGTGTGGCGTAATACAAAGTGTGGCATATAGCATGTGGCATGGCGTGGCGTGGCGGCTTAACTCTACTCTTAAGATGATCTATATTTTTTTTGCATAGAGTAACTCGAAAATGGCAAAAAGGAAAAAAAATGGGGCTGTTTGTAGTTTGTCGGTTGTCTTGTTTCAGTGTTTCGCTTTTAACTAAAAGTCAAAAATTTCCTCTTATTATTGCCATAAATTTTCTAGAAGATTTATGATGGGAATGCGCTTTAATGGCATTAAATGGAAAATTGCCTTTGATTTCATATATGCGAATACTGAACGTACTATCGTATATTTGTTGCTATTAAATTGTGTTTCTATTAAAAAGACTAAAACAAATCTATAAGTGAGTTTCTGGGAGTTTACTTTATGCTGTCAGGCCTACAAATTTATACATTTCTGGCATTGGCAAACAAATGTGAATTGTAAGATTTTTATTGTTTTGCTTTCGGCCAATTAATAATTGGAGCTTTTTAGAATTTTTGATTTATGCTACAAAATTTTTATAATCCAATAACTATTTTCTACTCATTTCCTTATTTCAATAATATATCGTATATATGGGTGTGATTCCACTTCATGTAACCTTATCATATCTTTAGAAAATTATTAAAATATCGTGAATATCGTAATGATAATGATTTATTAGTATTTCCTTTCAAAATATATTGAAAAACGATTGTTAGTGAGTTAGTTTAGATTGTTAGCCCGGAAGGAATAAAACTGTGACATTAATTATAGTACTACGAGTATGCTTTATAGAAATTAATTTCTTTAACATTGCTAAATTCTTGAGGTGTGTATTTGGTTACTATATCGTTCAGCGTATATTGTTCTAATTGTACTTCTTTGTTTATTACCTATTTACTTTCCGTAGTTAATGGAATGATATTTGAATAAAGGGTTTAGTATATTAGTATATAGTATTTATATCAAAATATTTGCCTATAATGCATAGAAGATGTAGGAGCCAATTGCACCACATACATCATATAAATGTCGTGAATACCATTATCTAATGGATCAAGGTTCATCTGACTATCCTCGAATCAATCTACCTGTCTGTTTGTCGGTTATTCATTCGATAACTAATAGTGCCAAATGAATGAAATCATGTAAAGGGTCCTTTCGTGAAGGACAAAATTAAGTATTCTTTGTTTTGTTTACAAAAGCTGTAACTACTAAAGCTATATATTATAATTAATTAATATAATCATTTAAATACAATATTAAAATCTGCTTTACAAAATTTTTTATTTTGAATTTATTTTAAAATATATAAATGAAGGACTATCCATTTTCTGTTATTTGAAGAATTTACTGATAATAGTAATTTCTTTTAAGTTCCTGTTTTTTTATTTCGATGAACTGTGGTTAACAAGAAAGTAAACGACTACTCATTTTGTGGTCCTAATTTGGCACCATTTTCTTAATAATATATGTCAAACAAAAAATAATATGTCAGATGTGTGATCGATTGCATTGCATGGAATAGAATCAAGTTTGCGTATTAACCATATAGGTCGTGTAAGGTGAAGAAGATATGTTAATTGGGTTCTCCAAAAATATCAGGAACTCAAACATTTCGATAAATTTTTTTCGTGCGTGTTTCGAAATAATTCGTATCGCGCATTCTTCGGTTAATAACTCATTTTTCGTTATATGGTTATCTCAACAAATGTTATTGTCTGTGGCAAAAAAATCCTGTTAAAAGTTCAACGCAAATGACAAAAAGTCATTATATGGTATGGCATTCAATCTCGAGGTGTCATAGGCACGTATTTTTTTCTCAAAATGATGACAGTGTGACAGAAATTTATATTTCTGATCGCTACAGTGACATAATTATCATTTTTTTATATGAAATTGAAGTTATGGAAGTGAAAGTTATGTAGTTTCAACGGAAAAGTCCTGAAATTCACAAACATGATACGTTTTAGTTTTTTTTGCTCTAGAAATATCGCGATCGTTTTTTTTTCATATTTTGGTGTTATAAATTGGCCTCCAAAATCATTCGATTTCCGATTAATAGATTTTGTTTTTGGCTGCGCAAAGATCTACGTTAATGTGAACAATCCTTAAACTGTCATGGCTCTGAAAATGAGGAACCAATAAGTCATAGCCGAGCTATTGCAAGCTTTACGCGAGGGCATGTCACCTCAAAATGATGTAGCACTGTAAGATTACTGCTAGAGGAAACTCTATTGATAGACTTTACAATTAATGACAGAGTCTAAACAACATATTATAATAAGAATTTTATTAAAGTATCAATTACAACGGTGATAACGAGTTCTTATGGAACCATAAAAATGAGAACCTTGCATGTTGGCATTTTTGATATTGCATATATTAAATTTTTTTAAGAAAATATATTATTTATTGGTATATCAACACCATTTCAACTCTATTGTGTACAAAAAATTGTCACAACAACAGTTTTAAGCGATTTTAGCTACTTCATAGTATATTTGACATCGACTTAATTATTCTTTTGTGTAAAGTACATAAATATTTTGGACTAAAAAGCTTTTAATTAAATGTCAGTAATATAAATTAAGAAAAATATTTTATTATACAATAATAACAGAGATTGCATTATACTATAAAGCATCTGAACAAGTTGGTAGTAAACAAGTCCATTTTACAACAAAGACAATAAACTCATATATCGCGGCTTCTGATTGTCTACTTATGTGAGATTATGGACTAATTTAACCGCTTATCAATATTTGAAAAGGTAAATTTATATGAGAACAATGGCCGAAAATCTTCGGTAATCAAAACAAAAAAGTAGTTGTTATCAGTAAATGATATCAAAATATTTTGTTACTTCATTTGATAACAAAGAAAAACTTTTACCCGACCAGCATATATCAAAAAGTTAATTGGACGGTCGAAAAGGCGCTTTTATTAGATGACAATTTCAGTCGAGCCATTAGAGGAATTCAATTTGAATCTGAGCCATTTCGAAGCGTACGAAATTAAATAAATTTTTAATAACATGGCACTAATGACGCACAGTCTTGACTCTTGACGCCTTTGTCTTAAGCTTAATTTGTGTCATAAATAAGCTGGCAATTATGGACTGCTTTTAGAGCAGGTCTAAAAGATTTATTGGAATTTTCCTAACAAAGAATAAAAATAATAAAATAACATTAAATTAAAATTATCACACTAAACAGGTGCCGAAAAAGAAAGTTTATGGTCCATAGTAAAAAACAGTTAAAGGTACAAGCAGGCAACACAGAAATTGATAATTTTGTGTCAGAGAAAGACATTTCGACTCATTAGTAAAAACTGATCAATTTTTATGAAACGAGGTTTGAATGACAATTATGACAGATAACCACTTGAGCATTTAAGATATTGATAAGAATTCATATATACCATGATTGCTGTGGTTACTTTAGGAGCATACAGCCACATTCTTTGCATTTTTAAATTAGTTTGGAACGTGAAGCCATTTTTATGATATCAAAAATTAATCATTTAAAATGTTTTTAGCTGAGATGAGTGAAATATTTTATTTAATTAAAAATTAAAAACTAAACTTAATTTGCTTCCACAACATCAGAAAACACATATTGCAAGAAATTCTTTTGTAACTCCTTCCATTGTATTAAATTCATACAATTTGATTATGCATTGAATCTAAATTTAAAAGAAATATCATAGAGATAGAATATAAGTTTACCACTAAAAGAAGTTAAAAAAATTTACATTTAAAATCAATCGGCAAACCTAGTAAGCTTTTCGATCTGAGTCTTGGATTTCAGAGTGGATAACTAATAGGTAGTGGTATTTAAGAACTATATTGTGAATTTCTTTTAAACTATTTGGTAGTTTTAAGTAAAGGTATAACATCTTATTGGAGGTAAAACATGTTGTCGTTGGAAACATAAGCAATACTTTCGACTGAAAAGTCTGTAAAAGTTCTAAGTTGACTTTCAGAAGGAAAGCATCAAAATATAAAAAATTTTATAATGATTTTAGTACGACTTTGTACCTTAGGTATTATTCAGTGATAGTGATTATTTTTGGTAAAGTAATCAATATAGTAATAATAAAAAAAAAAAAGGTATTCGTGAAAATTGCCCAACAGCCGGTACTGCGGCCAGAAGAGACCTATTGTACCAGTTTCACTATTGATTAAACAAAGCCCCTTAAAGCTTTGTGAATAAAGTCTAGAACTAAATCTAGAGAAGAGTTCTTAATCTGTTCTGGTGACAGAAATTCCTTATGAAACAGGTTTCTTCTGTGCGTTATTAAAGCTGGACAGTCACAAAGAATGTGCATGGTTGTTTCCTCATCTTCGAGGCATAATCTGCATTCCGAGTTAGCAGATAATTGTAGTTTATGAAGGTGATATTTCAGACCATAATGACCTGTAATGAAACCCGTTATCATCCTTAAATTACATTTTGAGAATTTCAGAATGTTTTTGTAGGAGTAAGGTGTTATCAGTGCTTTGCTTTGCCTGAGTCCTGGAAAGTTTACCCAGTACTCTAGCCGCATATGATTTTCCATTTCCTTGATAATCTGTTTTGTACTAGCCCAGTTTATTCCACAAAAGGGTTGAGGGCCTATAAAAGCAGTTTTTGATGCAGTTCTGGCAAGCTCATCAGCTTTTTCATTTCCCAAAACTCCTCTGTGGCCCGGAACCCAGTAAAGGTTTACCTTATTCCGAGCTGCAAGTGATTGCAGAAGATCGTAACACTCAAGGACCTGTTTTGATTTGAAAGTCCAAGAAGAAAGAGCTTTAAGAGCAGCCTGGCTGTCAGAGTAAATAACAATTTTCGAGCCAGAAGGTTTTTTGATTAAATTGGATCTTACGCATAAGTTGATTGCGTGGATTTCAGCTTGGAAGACACTCGGCCATGTGCTCGTTGCTTCCGAAATGCTGGTGTTGGGTCCAAATACACCAGCGCCAGTGCCTTCATCCATCTTTGATCCATCTGTGTACCAAACCAAACTTTTTGGGTCAACCTGTGGGCCTCCATTCTCCCACGTTGAACGTGATGGTAGGTGTACCTCAAATTTTTTGCCAAAACGATGGAGTTCTGTTGTATAGTCTCCATCGCATTGAGGAATTTTATGTGCTCCAAATATTTTTAATATTGTTGTATGACCATAGTCAAGACAACTCTTGTTCATGTGGAGTTTTAGTCGAAGCGCACTAAGCGCAGCCGTAGATTGAATGTGTATGTGCAGAGGTGTCAATCCAAGTATAGCCTCAAGTGCTGCAGTTGGACTTGTCCTCATAGCACCAGTCATTAAGAGACACGCTAATCTCTGGAGCTTCATGCAAACAGCAATAGATCCAGCCTGTGTGACCTTTTGCCACCAAACCAGGCAACCATATGTCATGATAGGACGTACTACTGCCTGATATATCCAAAATATAATCTTTGGGTTTAGGCCCCAAGTTTTACCTATACAGGACCGTATTGTCCATAAAGCCTTTAATGCTTTGTTATATACTTTATTTAAGTGTGAACTCCAAGTGAGTTTACCATCTAGGACAACACCTAGGTACTTTGTTTCACTGGAAAGAGAAATATTAGTGTTTCCTAAACGTACGGGACCTATGTCTAGTTTACGTTTGAGTGTGAAAGGCACAACAACAGTTTTCTCCGGATTTATGGAGAGACCCTCACTTTCGCACCACGCTAAAATGCGTCGAAGGTGCCCTACCAAGATCTCTGATAGACTGCTACCATGCTTTCCAGATACTATTATAACTAGATCGTCTGCATACCCAATGGCGTCACAACCAATATTCTCCAACAAGATTAAAAGTTCATCAACAACCACTGACCAGAGCAAAGGAGACAGTACTCCACCCTGTGGGCAACCTTTTGCGGCCTCAACAGCTACAGACGTTCTACCTAAGGTTGATGTAATTTTTCTGCTTTGAAGCATCGCCTCAATCCAGGAAATAACATTAAAATCAACATTTCTGTTAGTTAAGGCATTCGAGATCGAGCCATAACTCGTATTGTCGAAAGCTCCTTCAATATCCAGAAATGCACAAAGCGCAATTTCTTTGTTTTTGTGGGCCTTTTCAATTCTACTGACCAAGTTATGTAAGGCCAATTCGGTAGATTTCCCTTTGGAATAAGCGAATTGAGTTTTGTGAAGAGGTTGACTTTTAGACAGTTCTGTACGAATATAGATATCTATGAGTCTTTCCATAGTTTTCAGGAGGAAGGATGAGAGACTAATCGGTCTATACGATTTAGCGTCATCACTTGGTCTATTACCATTTTTTGGTATAAATACCACTTTCACTTCTCTCCAAGCTTCAGGTATATGTTTCCAGCAAAGGCTAGCCCTAAAAAGCACCTTTAAAGGATTGATAAGAACGTCTATGCCGTTTTGTATAAGTGCCGGGAAGATACCATCACTTCCTGGTGACTTGAAAGGACTGAAAGAATTAACTGCCCATCTGATTTTATCAATGTCAAAAATGATACCAGATAGCGACATTAAACGATTGTCTGGTTGTTCATAACTTAACGTGCGCCTATCTATGGATGCATCACATAAGATCGATCCTGGAAAGTGCACATGTAGTAAATGTTGTAAAGTTTCCCTGCCATTTGCTGTGTAGAGACCATCATTCTTTTTCAATAGACCAATGTCATTTGAAAGAGACTTTCTCAACACTTTATGAAGGCGAGCCATTTGCGGAGTGTTGTCAACACTGTCACAGAAAGTTTTCCATGATTTCCGTTTAGATTTTCTAATCTCATTGTTGTAGGCAGTCAAGGATGTTTTATAGTCTACCCACACCCCTGATCGCTTTGCTAAATTAAAAAGCTTCCTAACCTCCCTGCGCATTTCTTCGAGCCTTTTGTTCCACCATGGCACATCCCGTCTGGATGTACGTGGTTCAACCTTACATGCATCTTCATGCGCCTGAGAGATAACAGAGTTTATTTGATCTGCAGCTAATTCAAGTTCATCAATATGACTGATTGAATTCAGTAACTGGTCCTCCTTACTAGCTAAGGATAGTCTAAAGATTTCCCAGTTGATACACTTACGTGCAGCTGGCAAATTTTTATGTAAAAAGTGACCCGGCAGTTCAAAAAGAATATGTTGGTGGTCAGATAAAGAAACCTCCTTTGAGACCCTCCAATTAACAACATAATTGGAGATAAATTGACTAGAAAGAGTAAGGTCAAGAACCTCTCTTCTAATGGCATTAATAAAAGTGGGTTCAGAACCATTGTTCAATATGCTGACGTTATTACTACTAAAGTATTCTAAAAGCATTTGCCCTCTTCTATTTATGTTAGTACTACCCCATAAGGTATGGTGCGCGTTTGCGTCGCAACCAATTATAAATTGTAAATTATTGGATTTGCAATAACTTACCAAGTTTGTGACTGCTTCAGGTGGTGCTTCATCTGCATCGCCTGGAAAGTAGGCCGATGCGATCACGATCTCTCGTGTTCCGCACTCCGTCGGGATCTCAAAAATGGCCGACACCAAGTCCCTCTGGATGAAATCTGGAATTGGAATACAGTTAACATTTTTGTTTACTAGTATAGCAGTTCTAGGCGACTCTATGTCACGTTTATATATCAACTTACTTGATTGATGTTGAAGGCCTTTTATATGCCCACCGACTGTCCATGGCTCCTGGATAAGCGCTATGGCCAGTCCTTTTGTGGCGAAGGTCCTGCACAAGGTAGCCGATGCTCCTTTCGCGTGGTGCAGGTTCGCCTGTAACACCCCTATGGTGCTCATTTTTGTTGAGTTTTATTGAGAGAGCGTTCGACTTCCTTTTGAAGTCGAGCTCTTCGTGGCCCTTTTTCCTTCTGGCGCTCTTTTGGAGCTGTTGATGCTCCACCCACAGGTGGCCGCATCCAAAGCCTTTTTTGAATGGCGGCTCTACTAGTAGTTGGGGCCTCATTTGGATTCACAATAGACGTAAGTGTTGATTGTGGGACCACGTGCTCCACTTTCTGTTTCTCCGTCCTTGTGATCTGGAGTTTATTTGGAACCTTTTGTTCCACAGGCCGTTGTTCTGGCTGCCCCTCCTTTGTCATACTGTTAGTTTTAAGCAGTAGCTTGACATGGCTGAAGCGATATGCAATTCTACCTCCACTCTGGACCAGTGAGTTCCAGGATGCATCGTCGACAGCAAAGACGATGTGGAGCAGTGAACCTTCTGCGGTCCGCTGTAATACCTTCCAGGTGCTTGCTTTAATCCTGTTCTGGGCCTCAATTGTGGCAAGAACCTTAGTATTTTCAAAATCGCAACTGTGTGGGAAGTATCCTCGCACCAGATGTGTTTTTGGAAACTCCGACTCTTCAACCACTTTGGCGCCCAGTTTAGCCTTTGTTGCAATAGCTGCCGCATTTTTACGGACCCATTCAGCCGTTTGGTAATTTGTGCACACCATCATGAGCCATCCCGTACGAGGGAAACAACCTTCAAATTCTGGTTTAACCTCGTCAGACGCCAACTCTATGGCAGTCTCAATTATAGCCTCCTGTAGCTGTGCAGTCTGTTCCCTGTTTAGGGGGCACTTAGCCAAATCAAAAGGAACAAATCCTAATTTGATCCCCTTGGCCTGACTGGCTACTTGGCTGAAAGAGGGTTTACTCGATCCCTGAATCGAGGCGTTTTGTTTTGGTTTCTTACCAGCTGGCATGACCATGTCGTCAGATAAAGCCCTTTTAGCTGGCGCACGAGTTGGAAGTTTAGAAACCATGTCTAGGGCCACATCCCTAGAGTGTCCCTGACTCATGTAAGCCTTTAACCTCCTCTTCTGCATTGAGTTCAGTTTCACAAAACCCTTCTGGTCATGTAAACTGATCCCTTTCATACAAACATTGACAACAGTAGCACCTGACTGTTGAGAACAGAGACTGACTCCGTCAATGTCAATAGAGGCAGCATCAGACCCTTCAGTTTCTGTGCTGCTAGCATCAGTATACTGTGGAAAAACAACATTTTCCACAGCGTGTATATTTTTGCAGATGTGCCCAACAGCACCATCTGCAAAAGGTTCACTGACCTGTGACACAACAGTCGACTGGTCGTTGTTAATTCCCTGCCCGACAGCAGTAGTGTTTGATGCGATAAGGGTAGCATCATCCCCTTTAGTTTGTTCATTAGACGTATCCATATGATATCCCACGAGTATTAGGGAAGTATAAAGTCGCCATCGGCAGAGCCCATTTACCGACAGAAGGCAAATTGAAAGCGGAGGTCGCCTGGTATCCGCAGTTCGCTATTAAGGTCATCACTAGCCCCGTGACCAAGTTCCTACAGGCATAGCTGTTCCACCGTAGATTGGGGGGTTGTTCGGGTCTCATTCATACATACACACATACTACACCATACACCATACATCCTAGGTACAAAAACTATAGATTGTTTCATATCTTCAATCAAACCCAGGGTGTTTTCCTTCACCCCGCCTAGTTGCTGGCGACCCCAAAAACCAGCAGAGACATGACCTAACTGCTTTGGGGTCATCGATCCTACAAACAACTAAACTTCCATTAAAGGCCGATCGATTGACTAACGAACTTAATGAGTAGCACCAAAATGCAAAGACTCATCTACTCCCCGAGACGCTAAGATGTTATAGTAGCCATTCGGACCACGTCAGTCAGCCTACATAAAGTTACTACTAATACACATAAAATTACTACTACTACAAATACTACGTAAAATAAAACAAACACAACTACATAAAACAACAAAACATAGACTACATGACAACACAAAACTACCTAAAGGTAGATCTTGGTTGTACACCTCGTTCTAGAAACGTTAAAAATTCACAGTCGTCTGACAAATGCCAGGTGATTGCGAATATTCATATTTATAGTCCGAGTTGTAGCTAAGCCCATACACCACGTCAAGGTGCCTACCATGTAGAGGTATAGTAACACATCTGTTTACTAATAAGCCATGTCACATTTGCACACATGCAAAGTACATTTGATTGAAGCTTCAGGTAGGATTTCCTGGTTGGATTTCTTAAGCTGAACACAATACTTGAAATAAGTATAACTATATTAGTTTGTAGGTCCTGTATTTTACATGGGCACCTACCTTGACAGCTCAAAATTGCGGTGTTCTTTGCACAGGTATCAAGATAATGTGTCGATGATGCCCCATTTCAGTGGCAAGAAATTCCGTTGGTACCAATTGAAGTTATGTGCTTAGTATAACTTATCCCTTGGTAAAACCTCTGCTGATTTTTGCATCACAGCACCCGGTGTGAAAACGTAACTCCACGCCGAATGAAAGTAAATAAATGTCATCATTCTTTTCGCGTGAATTTGGGTTTTAACTACAGCCACCACGATACTAGCAACTTCAATTGCTCAGGAAAGCCGAAGCTGCGGCTATTGACCTCCGTTGTACACACCTTCGGTCGGGTGTTACAAGTAAATCTCATTCACTAACATTCACACTCCAAACAGTGTCGGAATAGTACCAGAATTTTAGTCGCCTCTTACAACAGGCGTGCATTACATCGGGAATATTATAACACCCTACCCGCTAGGGGAAACTATATTGATTTGTTGATAAAGAATTATGAATTTTATTTTTTAGTTTATTGTGCTGATTTATGGTGTAGTAAATAATTACAAAAGATCCTTATAACTCATCGATAGTGAGGAACACATAAAGTATGTAACATTATATTAAAGTCAGTTTGAAAGAAAGATTAGCGAAATATGAACGTGATCTGAATTGATTTAGTATCATTTCTTTCTTTTATCAATTTTTTAGCCTGGTATTAATTTTGTTAAGATTTTATTGCATTCGGATTCCAGTTGTAAAGCCATTGCTATTATTATAAGAATAACTATAGTCATCCTTCAGTATTATCTACATACATAGCTTCATTGTGTACTCAAAGTTAGCAGTAAATAAGTACGACTCCTAAAACACTGAATTGTAGTACACCTGTACAAGGTGATGGAAGATTTGTTACTTCATTTTTTCTAATGGCTAAAACACGTCTGTTA
Organism: Teleopsis dalmanni; assembly: GCF_002237135.1. NCBI lineage: Eukaryota > Metazoa > Arthropoda > Insecta > Diptera > Diopsidae > Teleopsis > Teleopsis dalmanni. The sequence goes on along the minus strand of NC_051847.1, from coordinate 154,918,082 downwards.
CGAGTATGCAGAGATAAAAACAAGTATTTGCATGTTGAGTAGAACAGTAGTGAATACTGCTTAAAGTACCTATTCCAAATATCTTCCGTGGAGCAGACCTGCGCTAAGTTATCAAATGTTGGAAACTTCGTTGTTTATTTGGGTTAAAAATATATATGTTCTTAAGCTGTGATTTTAAAAATATGAAACATTTATGTTGAAAATAAATTTGTGTAGCAAATCCCCATGCCAGATCTTGTCAAAGGTGTGTATAATATCTAAGGAGGCGGGCACACATAGCCAGTAAGATTAATTATATATAGCTTTTAGTTTTGTTAAATAATATTTGACTGTTTATAATAATTATAATTCCTGGATTCGTGGTTGTTACTTTGTCTTGGTGTCTTTTATGACCTTGCAACTGGGTTGACACTCTTCTACACTTGATTTGTTTGTATACCACCCGGCGCTATTTAATTATGGCGCTGATAATATTTTGCGTAGATGGGTAGCAAGTTTTTCGTTAATAATTTATCTGTACAAATATGTTTACTTTTATATACTTATATGTACATATACAATGTATAAATCTTGCGGATCACCTGGTTTATTAATCTGAGGCACATATACACAAATATCTTAACATTTATTCGGAAGATGTACTGCATGAAAAATGTAATGATAAATAAAATAAGCACTTACTTAGTGTCTATAGTTGCTGATATTTTCTGTTTTAGAATCAGTTGGTTTGTTTCTTTCTGCTTCAGCGGTTTGGTACTTTGGTGCTGTTGATATTGGTGCTATTAGCAACTGTTGCATTGCAAATGCATTGCAACTGCAACGACGAAAAGTTGCTGCCATAAATTTCTCAAAATGATAAATTGCGTACCGTTCGAAAAGTGCTTTAAATGCGTGCAACAGAAGAATAACTCAGTTGAGTGGTCGGCTGGTTACTGGTTGTTTGTCTTGGTCCCGACTTTTTGTCAATTGATGAAGTGGTTTTACAGATTATTACGCGCATAATTTATGACTGAAAGACATGAAATTGCTGTAAAGCAACAACAATGTGGGCACAATAAATTCATTTATTTAGGTATTGATTTCGATACTTAATTTGTTAAACTATTTTCAATTAATTAAATATTTTAAGCATTTAAATATGCAAATTTATACAGCTATAGATTACTTATCAATTGAAAAAAGTTTAAATTATTTTATTCATACCAACCACCCTCAATTACTTTGATAAAATATTCTACGACTTACGCGGTCCAACTCTTTAAAATGCTGACTCTATTGCCAACAAATTTATTTCAATTAACAGCAATTAATGAATTTAATTAAAAATAGTCTCGTTTTTTATTCGAAATTATTTATGCTAAGTAATGAGTCTGTTTACCAAATTCACTATATTTGCTAGCTGCTGTTAGCTGGTTTAGCATGTGGCAAATGCTGACTATATATGCTGACTGCATATATAGCAGAAGGAAAAATTGACCGGGAAACCAGCCAAATGACAGTTTTAGTTATTCACTTGTGGTGAGGTATGTGGACTATTTAGTTGCTTGTTAATGAGCAGTAATAATCATGCCATGCGCCCATTACAACCACATTTTTCCCCACTGCTGTGCAGTATTTGCATAATTTAAACAATTTACAATTTCGTTTGACAATTCCAATTCGAAAACATTTTCTTGACGCTTACTTAATTTTTTTGATTACAAAAAATTTATTAGGCTCATTTCAATTATGAACTAGTTAAAGCGGTTTTAGCCATTTCAGCCAACTTATGAGACACGTACAACACTAAGCTAAGTTAAGCTAGTTATGACATTGGCAAAAATTGCCAAATAAACAGCCTTTTAATTGCATTCAAGCCTGATTAAGAGGCAGATTCCAGATATTTGTCACAGTTTTGCATTTTTTTTTGTCTATTGTAGAAAGATGTATTTACATCAAGAAAAAAGTTTCTACTGATGTATTTAATTATTATTAAATTAAAAAAATTATATTAATATTTGATTTAAATCAACCAAAAAAATTTTATTAATTATTAATCAATTGATAAATGTGCTCTCAACATAACCAACACACTTCAAGAGCATATAAACCTCATTCTGGAGTATATCCAGAAATGGAAAATAAAAATTAATAATAAAAAAACTAAGGCTCTGTTTATAACGCGTAAGTGGTGACAGAATCCGTCAAGAGTGAGAGTGGGTGAAATGGTAATAAATTGGGGGGATAGTGTTAAATATCTTGGTATCACGCTGGATTCACATGGCTTAAACTTGTTCAACTGAAAAGAATTAGCTGTGCCAAAACTCTTCATCACCTCCAACCGTTATTCAGAAATGAAAATCTCAATGTTAAGAACAGGAAACTGATATATAACCAAATACTTCGTCCGTCACTTCTATATGGTTGTGTAGCGTTTAGCAAAGCTTCAAACACTACTATTCGCTAGCTAGAAATTGCACAAATCCAGGCTCTGAAAAGACTTTTCAAAGTACAATGGTACATTAGTACAAATGACATCCTCAGGGACCTCAACATTGATCCTATTAAAAAATACATAAAGGAAAGAGCTCTGAAATTATTTGCGAAAACTGACAGACTTACCAACACAGGCTCCTCGAGGAGGTATGCAGATCTGAGGTCAATTATTGCTTAATCTGATGAAGTGATAAACAATAATCCAGTCAAGGAGTAAAGAGGGGTTTTGAAAATACCTCGAGTTAAGAAAAAGTAGAAGTGCACAAGTGCACTGGCTCATACTGCTTCAACATAAATAAACTAAATAATTGAATGTTTGACTGATCATACAGTTGTTACGAGTATTTCGATTATCAAGACCATCATCAGTAGACTTGAAATTATTTCTTATATTCATAATTATTATTATTAAGGACTTGACTTGGATAGTATACTGCAACTTCAAAGATCTAATGTGCTCCTTAGTCGGATCAGAGAGTTTCTCCAAATCAGATTTCTTTAATGAAAGACTGTTTAAAACCTATCTTTCTTATTCTTGAATCCCTATGTTTCATGAAATACTCTCCTAGTAGTATTTTTTTTCATTTGTACATCTGTGCCGGGTATTCTCCTAGCACATGGTATGCGGTTTCTCTCTCTCTCTCTCTCTTCTCTGCAGTATCAGAAGTCTGAGTTGGATTGGATTCCTGACTTTGTTAGATGATTATTCTATCTGCAGTGACCGGTATATAATTATTCGTAAATAACTTTTTGTGACTGCAAGTACTAAAATACCTTATTTATTGTTGTAATTAACTACTGTTCAAAATACTTCTTGAACTATTAAACTATTGAACTATAAGTGAAACTATTGAAACTATATAAGTTCTTAATATTTTATATTAAGAATATATTTTCTTTCATCAAAATGGACTTTAAAAATCCATCAAATAATGATAAAATATGAATTGTTTTATAAAGATTTAATATTTGAAAAGCATTTACCTTAAAGTAGGCGGTGGTAATAGTGAGGACATTTTCACTTCGAGTTGTATCAAGTTAACAAGCGTGGGGCCTGTGTCGGTTATGTCCAGTTTGTTGAAAAAACTTCATTGCAGCAGCTATTTAGGTATAGCTTACAGGTAGTTACCGAGCTATCGAAAAATTAATAAAATTAAAACCATTTTATTAATTTTATTTTACTAAATTACTAAATTTTTAATTAAAAATAATTTTGTTTTTTCTAAATAAACTATAGATCTCAAATGTTCTCTTATTTGAAGAATTGAATAATCACATTTTTTATACTAAATGCCTAAATTCTTATAATTATTTTGAATTTTAATTAATTTGTTTTAACTTTTTAATACTAAAAATTGTTTGACTTAAATTAATTCTAAACTAAATGAATTTTAGTCCTTAACCAGACTGAATGCGATTCGCAAATTATTTTGATTTTTATCTTAAATTCTTGAAAAATTGCTGGGCTGGCACCGCGGCTTCATTTATAAGTTTATCAAGTTAAATTATCTGTTAAATGAATCTTGCACGACATTTCCAGCACGTGAGCCAGTGATGAAATTGCCGCTGCGTCACTGATTGATGATTAAGGGGACTGATTCTTATAAAGTGTGACAACAGCACGAAAAATTATGCAAAAAAAGAATAATAATAAAAAATATTAAAGTTTTAAGATAAACAAAAAACTCATTAACGTAATAATTAAGAGGACAACAAGGTTTCGAGATAATATTTTTACAAGATCTCAATCGCATTTAACAGCTGCGATATAAATAAGTTAATATTATAGATATTACCAACTGATGTGATGAGCTACTTTGTTCCGATTTTTCTCATCTCATATATATAAAATAAATAACTCATTGAGTTTATTAATTAGAATAGTCATAAGTAATATATATGAATAATCCAATTAAAAATCTTTTGAATTATATGTTATACTCTTTCAGTCAACCAAAAAAAAAACAAATAGGTTTAATTTATATATTAATATACATATAAATATACCTCATTATCATCACTAGTGCTCAGAACAACTCTATGAAAGTAGATCAGAAGTACCTTTACATTTTTTTTTCTAATATACACTAGTAGTATTGGTTCATAATTTTTGATATTTATGCGTACTACTTACTTCTGTTTATACTGCGTAGGGCGTAGGGCTGAACTTTGCATCAATGGCCCTGTGTACCATACCATCCAATGCATTAGACCTAATGTCACTTGATTTCTTTATTTAATGTCACTTGATCTTATTAGTGAACAATTGGTAGCATCATCTACTCTGAAACTTAAAACAACTTCTAAAATTGGTTACATCCTTTCCATTCCCAATTTCGATAGAAAATTCAATAGAAGTAGTGGTATATTTTCTCGGAAGGTCTTCTTACTATAGGCTTCCTAATCATTGTGATATTTTTCTGGGGGATGTGATTGCCATTAGAGAAACTATAGCTTGTATGAAAGTAAATAATATATATATTAAGAATATATACATACTATCAGACAGTCAAGCTGCTTTGCAATCTTTTAGTTTAGTTTAATTAATATCCAGAATGTTACTATTTTACTAATATATTTTATATAATATATGTATTTCGTCATTAGGAAAATAAATATTTTGTTTAATACTACAGAATTCCCTTTAGGCAAATGATTATTAGATTTTTTTTTTTGTAACTCAAAGCAATCAAAAAGAATATTGAATGTGTTTCCTTTTTCTTGAAGTCTTGAGTCGATTTCAATATACTTTGGCTGATGGAAGTATGAAATAACGAATAATGCCACCCAAATTTGTAGTATTCAATCTATCGAGCATATCCTACTTCAATCGTAACATCTGCATTTTCCTTGAAAAATAAAAAAATAAGAAAATAAGTATGCTTTGGAAATTGTTCTGTGTAAAATACAATATTATACTTAGCGTTACAATATAAAGCATTCCGATTCTAGTTCTCCCTCTTCACTTGCCGTAGCATTTTTGTTCTTGTCAACATTGTTTGTCGATATTGAAGATGATGCTGATGATCCTTGATCTTGGCCAAGTTTGTGCGCATTTAATGGCTTAGATACACGAGGCACAATCGATTGCCGCAACATTGATATTGACGCACTTCTGACTTAAGTACAACTGCAGCAGTTGAAGGCAGTGTATGAATGCCAGCTTTAAGATGCGATAATGATAAAGAGTTTGTACATCAATCGTTGACAGTTTGCTACCAGATTTTTATTTCGAACCCATCGTTTGCAGTTCGGTTAATATGCGTGTCTGTCCTTTTGCCTGCAAGCTTTTCAATGTCATTAGTGCAAGTGCAACTACGCGTCCTCAATGATAAAATCTTTACGGGCTCATAATGAAAGCGTACTTCGCACTGAAGTGCCATGATCTTTTGAGGTGATAAGGTGTGATACAGCGCTGAAAAATTGATTTTTTATATAATCGTTGTAATAATTTTAAAGCCTTTTATTATAGAGTATTTATTTCCTTTTTTTTTCTATTTTACGTGGACTGTAAAAAGGAACACTTCATTTTGATGTGGGAAACAACAGGAAGTTTCTTATTAATTTCAAATAAATTTTTTTATTATTTTACATATTTATTTTTATATAATATTTTCTTAAAAAGATGTACTATTTTGCTATGTACAAAAATAGAAAGACTTATGATCGGATTCAATTGTAATAATATTATTTACTTGAAAAATATGCAGTCATTACGACTGAGTTAAGATTTCTTTAAACAGCAGAGGTCAGTTTCTAGTAACTAAAATGAAATAAATAATAAAATTTATGTGTATTGTCATAAAATATGTTTTATTAAAAAAATTAAAAAATTAATTAGGCACCATATTATAATGATACACCTCATGAGGCCAATACATTATGTTTTCTTTTTTGTTCCCTTAATATACACGTACATCTTAGAAGTAGTCAGCTACATCAGTGAGAAAGTAGTTTTCAGTTTTAATGTATCTTTGAAAATTATTATTTTAAAAATAAAAATAAAAGGCGATCTTTATCGTTCTTATGGTTTAAGCTACTTTATAATCTTTTAACTTTAAAGAATTTTTTCTTATTATTTGTTTCTATTTAAAAAAAATCCGCAACTCATGCGACCAATAATCTTGCCACAAACGCTTGATGGATTGTTCTACATTATTAGAACATAAAAATGACAATTACTTTTCATGTTTATTACTTGCTTGAGTAATTGATTTTTAAATCCATAAGTAATCGATATTTTTTGTAATGGTTTTTCCATTTTTTTCCCTAAGCACTAAATGATCTTTAAATAAATTTAATTTTGAGCTACTCTTGGAATGACAATGCAAACGATAAAAATCATGCTAAATCATCTTAATTAAAATACATGGATTCAGAGTTGTTTAGTTCTAATTTATTTTGAATTTAAATAAATAAGACTGACAGTACTGATTACATAAGATATATCTATTTTTATACGCCATAATGCATTGCTAATAAAAACTTAATTAAATTTCAATAAGTGTCTAATCAATACGGTACTCACAGAAAAATAATTTCTTATATCCTATTTTACACATATTTATTATTACAAGATTATATTAAATACTTGTTTTTGATAGTTTGTTAATTCCTTTAACAAAAAGGGTTGGTCAAAAAGTATATAGAATCTCTTGCCACAGTTGAAAACATATTTGATTGATTTTAAAAGCAATTTCAATTGTCCCTATTTAGCCACTTTTTAAAGTTTTTAACAGGAACCACTTTTCTTGATTATTAAATAATATATATTAAATATGATTTTAAAGTCAATATGACAACAGTGATTATTTTTACTTAATAGAAGTTTGAACATATACATCAAGTAAGGCTTTGGGTCATGAACATTGACCGTGAGCTTCAAATTTGGCAGGGCACGAGTTCAAGTATTTATGAATAATTAAATATAAGTAATAGTTCCAAAAAACCACTGATGACGGGTATTTGGCAATACTGAAAGCAGCTGTGTGGTCAACCAAAAATTAAATTAATTAAAATAATATAAAAATAATTTTTGCAGTTCACTACTTTTCGAAACTTCTCTATTAATTATATATTGTTATACATTTGATTGGGAAAAAGTATATGGTGCATAAAATTGAATATATTTCTGTTTGATTTTTAAAACATTTTTATTGATTTTCATATAGCCACTGTTTGCAATTTTTTGTTAAGAAACAAAATAATATACATTTCTGAGGTCTTCTCTTCTAAAAATTAACACTGCCGTGTCTTAGATGAATTTTAGGTAGAATATTTCAGAGTTTAGTGCAAATTACAATCTGATGATAAAATGATGAGACGTCGCACATTTTAATTTTATTAATGAAATTTTAATATATTAATGAAACATATTATATAATATTATAAACATATAATATAATATTATAAATAATATTATATAATACAAGATCTATCTAGCCTTAATCACATAAAATGCTACTAGTAACATTTTCCATTACCAACATGTATTCAACATCTGTTGTATCAAATGGTTTAGAACAAAAATGTAGTTGAATGTAAGTTTCTCAGTGATGGTCTTCACTAATCACTGCCCATTTTTTCACATGATCCCCCTAAAAAATTGAGATAGTCGATTTTTACAAGCTTCTCTTTGCATTCTTCGTCATGGACAGAAATATATGGTAGTCCCTTGATGTCAGGTCTCGACTATAAGATGGATGCATAAGATCTTCCCAACGAACCTTCTGGAGTAATTTCCATGAATTCATCGACACTCTCAGCAATTAGCCTTCCAGTGCATGGCGCATTGTGACATTGAAATTAGCGGAACTGAATCAACGAAACCAAAATTGCGCCTGATTGGCTGTAACATTATCAGAATTATAAACACTATTCACATTTTCAGCCACATTGGTTGCTTTTTCACTTTTACCAAAAAAAAACTATAAAATATGGCATATTTTCTCATTGCTAGTGTCTATATTTTGAAGCGCGCTCAAACAATGTCCGTTTTGACGAAAGAAACTAAATTCTTAATATAAACTATTGTTTTCAATAGAGAGGTTTTATCAAACAACAATTTTTGAGACTCCAAGTACCAAGGATTAAACTCGTGCCCTGTCAATATTGTGTCATAGAATAACGTGACTTTTCAATTTCTTTAATATATTCAATATTCAGTTCAATGTTTTTAATTTATGAATTAATTAATTAAATCAGTCTTTAAAAATGTTGAACCTCAAATATTTATATCTTTACGTCAATTGATTACATATTAGGGAACGCTCAGCTCTAGTTCACTCCATATTCAATGATGAACAGGGGTAATTTCTGTATGATCATTTTTTGAGTTAACTTCATACAATCTATAAGTTAAGGATATCACATCAAAGGAAAGAGTTATTAAAACAATTTTGTTCTATTAAGAAAATAGACTGAGTCTCTATTGTCTGTTCAGTAATAAAGGAGCTGTAAGATGTTTTTTTATTTTGTGATGGTATGATTATTCATCTCAAGAAAAATCACTAACGTTTAAGAGTGCCATCACCTAATTTACTTCAAGTTATGTTATAACACCTTCAACTTCCTCTCCATTGTTCCAGTACAATGGAATTTGTACCATTTTCTGTCATTAGTATTTCTATAAAACATACTCATGTTTACTACTTTATATATAAAAATTAAGTAATCAAACAGAAACTACATTAAAACCAAAACTAATGTTGTCAACATAAACATTTGGAAAAAAAAAAATTTAGTTTTGATTAACATAAGAATGCAATTTCTGTTAGAGACAACATTAAATGAAGAAAAATATTAGAGAGAATCGTGTTGCATGGTCAAAATCTAATCAAATCAAATTAGAAATGAGATTAAAGCATAAAAATCTGGTGCATTTCTTGCCATTGGAAGCCACTGTAGATTTTAGAAAATATTTTTATGCCACCTCAGTGTACACAAAACGCTTGATTAACTGAGGAAAAACGAAGGCAACAGAAAAAGTATCTAATTAATGTTTTTCGGGTTGACTTAAGGAGAATAGCAACAGCATTTGTTGGTGTTGAATTTACCTCGATTTTGTTATGAATTCACAGCGGGAGCTGTGAGGTTCTTGTTACAAATGTCAAATTTTTTCATATTATTCAGTTAAGGAGCATAAATAAAATTATTGTGATGTTTTGTATGCTGAAGTTAAACACTAATGAACTAAACATGTCAACAAAAACATTATTTTTAAAATATGTTAATATGAACAGGTTTACTATAAAACAGAATTTTAATATTTTTTTAAACTTTAAGACATGAAATTTTTTTGTCATTTAGTCAAATGAGTCCTACTGTTCGCATTTACAGGCAGAAGACAAGCATTTTTTATTATAAATATTTAAAAATGTTAATTTTATTTGATTTACTATGGTAACCTGATATAATTTAATTAACAATGCACTCCACACTCCACACTCCGCACTCCTTCTGCATGTTTATTTAATTAAAAACAATTCTATGAAACATAAACGACCACAATTGTTTTTCCACGCACTCTTCTTATGTAGACTCCCTAACGTTTTCCAGCCAAGAATATAAAAAATCATTGTGATGATTGTGCACTTGACCTGAACCAATCAATAAATCAACAAATCGTTTGCTTATACATTAGAGTGCTCCAATGATATGCCAACAGAACGCTTTGAGAAAAAAACATATCAATTCCCGCCCTCTCTTCAAACAGTCTGACATTGAGCATATTAAAAGATCGATGATGGCTCGTAATGGTACAGTGCACAGAGCTCATCACCGAATTTATTGCAATTGCAGTGAACAATTTGTTTGTTATAATTTCTTCCAACGATTTTCTGAAGAGGGTCTTTCGTGCAACACAGTAGGAAGCTTAGCTCCCACAATTAATCACTTCAACGCTGATAAGTTAAGTCAGTTGTGTCTTTTCTTCTCCAATTCACTACCTTCTTGTGCTGAGCTGAGTACTTTAAGTAGTAGAGTTTGATAACAAATAATTTAATGAATCGGAACCATTGCATTTCTACTCACTTTGTTTAAGTTTTATTTCGAAGTTTAAAGTTCAACGTTTAATAAATTTATTATCAACATTTGATTTGCTTTCAACTTGACTTTATATTGGTTTTAGTACTTGAACACATTAAGAAAGAAGGTTGTAAAATAATTATCAATTATTTTCACATAGTAAATCATTTGTTAACAAGAATTCAGTTGGGTGGTCTGGAATGAAAACTTTAAAACCAAAATATTACAAGTACAAAGAAAGTATCTTTATGCTTTATTGGGAAATGAATTACATATTTCTTTTATATGAAATGATATATGATATATAGAGTTTTTATTAAAAACGATCATTTCAAGTCTTTTACTTTACCAGTCTTAAAATTTACTAAAGATGCAGCAGAAAACTAACCATTGACTCCTTGATGAAGAGGCATATACCTCAAAATAATTTTTGATGGTGTCTTCGCACTGTACCTTTTGTAGATTATATTTGAAGACACTGCACCATTGCCACTATATAATTTTTGCCACTATATCCTTGAGAATTCTATAATGTGTTCCATAAAGTTATTTTCCATAAAGTTCTTTGGATTTTATCTTGATTTCGAAATGTATTACGAAACACTTAAAAAGACTTCGCATGAAACCATGTTACCTGTATGCTTTTTATAAACTAATATTAATCTGCTTTGTTTGAATGTCATACTCAAAAACTCTTATTTACAATGTAGTCCATTAAAACATAGAAAATCATATCGTCAGTAGCCTGCTTTACATATGCTACTTAGACATAATTATCTTCTCTCAGCATCGGTCGTGCCGTTATCAATTACACTGCTATGGAGTGAGTCAAATGTCCTACGGATTTAAAAATAACAGCAATTATTCTTGTCTAATTCATTTGTGTACTTCATAAGTTGAACTTATGTAAGTCTGACACTTAACTAAAGTCTGACACAGCTATGTGTTCTTATAAACTATAAGTTTCAGAATGAACTCATTTTCCGCTAGCTAGAATGCGCTAAAAAATCATCTATTAAAAAAAGTGGATAGACCTGTAAAATCAAAACCTTAGTTAACTAGTTTTATTAAGGTTAACATACCCGCTGCGTATATTATCATACCAAAAAGATGAGGTAACATATTATTCTGGGGTGTCGTCTTAAGATTTGTTGCATAGTGATCAAGATAATTGAAATTCCAGAAAATCTGATTAACCTCGATTAGTGTGACAAGAAAAATCGATCAATTCGTGTTTTTCTTTACACCTCCTGTGATTTACATATCTTCAGCTTGACAAATAATATATTACGCTTTGAACCAAAGGACGCTTTAAGACGTATGTAATTTCAGCACTCGTTCACTCATTTGACTGTTCTTTACTACAGATACAATGCGATATATCAATGTATAATATGTAATAAAATAAATATTTCAATTGATTCAGAGTTTTGATCGAATAATGTTTTAATATTGATAATCATATCCTTGACAAGTCCCACTAGATTTGAGTTACATTCACTTTGAGTAAACACATTGCTTATTATTCACAGTTTTTACTTTCAAAAAATTCTATTTAATTATATATACTGTTTATAATTCATATAGCTATATGAAAATCATTCAATCTTCGATATGTCTTTAAGATTCTATACTACTGATATAAATATGAATTATAAAAATGAATATAAGTTCGCAGGGCATAATGTTCTAAACTGTTCAATTGCCATCTAAGTAAAAAATTTTGGATACAAATTTCTTTAAAGAGACTTAAGTTCTCAGATAAATTTAAATTTTAAACATATATGTACACAATATTTTTAAAAAAATGTTGGGTAGAAAAAAAGTATCCGAAGTTTTCTTCACTAGATGGTGTTAGTACACATATACCAGGTAATACCAATTCAATTGTTTCTAATAAACATGTGTTTAAAAGTGACATTTTAGGCTGACTTTTTATAAAAGCAGTTGTGCGATTCATCACTCGTGTAAGAGTTAAATTGATTTGAATATTTTTGAAATATATGAAGAGTACACTCTACAATGCATTATTACTATAACAGTAAAAATAAAGCCTGTGCGGTTTTCTGTTAAGATGCTGTAAAGGAGCGTTAGACCCGGAATTCAAAATTTCGATATTAAAGATGCCCTCGCTCTGGTTGGCTAGTCACAAATTAAGTCGATAAAGTTTTACAACTTATGAAGCATTTTTGGTGATTTCAATAGATAACAAAACATTAATACTGATATGGTAGATCCAAAAAGTTCAAATAAAGCAGTTAGATCTCCGAATATTTACAAATTATAGATATTATATTTAGAAGTACCAACAAAAATTAAATGAATATAATTTTTTTTTTAACAAATTGCAAGACAACATATGAGCACAACACACCTTTGAGGATATTTCCACAAAGGATCCAAATTGATTACGTCTGAATTGTGTGATGATTTAGCATTTTGTATTAAATGTCTGCCAGCATTAAAACAGCAAACCAACAATTGTTGCTGAGCTTGCAGCGAGTTACTGTTTGTTGTTCAACTCGTTATCGAGTCAAAATAATCAGGCCCACAATTGCTATTGTTGAGGAAGAAGTAGCCACATACCAAAAAAAGACAACATTTATAAAAAAAAAAAGGGAAAACAATCAAGTAAAAAATTGGGAATTGAATGGGCAACGTCATGCGCTGGCCAAACCAAATTAACATTGACAATGAAAGAATTTTTAATGAATATTAGTAGACATATGGAGTGAGCTATATACAGCAAATAATGTTGGAAGTTATTTCTTAGATGTAAATATTTAAAGTCGATTTATGACTTCAGGGTCTGTTTAAACTGATTAATATATGTATTGTGTCAGGTGTATGTGTTACATTCATAACACTTATCATGTTAAAGTAGCTGCTATTTTTCGTATATGTAAGTATAATTTCAATACGCGCATATTTAACTCTAACATCAATACATGAGCTTTAAAATGTTTTTTGAAAGCATTTAAACATTTGAGATAACCTTACAACCTTCTTAACAAATGACTTAAAGCTCAATTCTTCAACAATGGATACAAGTGCAGTTCTAACGAAATGAAATTGTTATATATATCTATTATATATATGGAAAGATTATTGGATATATCTAATAACAGATATTGTCCACTGAAATTGTAGCTTTTGAAAATAATTTTGATAGCGACAACAAAGCAACATGATTCGCAAATTATAAATGAAAATAATTTCGTAAATTTCTGGAGCAATTTAATCACTCACAATCACAGTATAACAGCAAAATTGTGAATTGACGATGCGAATATCAACAGCAACAGCAACAACAACAACACTAACAACTACAATAGAACATCAGCAATAACAACAGTCGCAGCAAAGTAGCAAAGTAGCAGCAACAGAAACTCGAGTCAAAAATTGTTAACTGCGAATCTGTGGTGTGCAGTGGCAATAATTGTTGCAAGTGTGCATTCCAATTTAGCCATAAGTTGCTCACTTGAAGTGCTTGATGCGCACAGCTCCGGACACGATTTCGCCTAACACCGACTTAAATGTGCGTCGTCCTTAACGTGAAGCCGCTACAGCTACCGCAGCCGCAAACACAAATGCATAAAAATAAATAAAAACTGTTGGTCGTTTTGCTTAGTAATTTTGTTGGCCGTCGAAAATGCTACCGCGATTCAGGTTACTTTGGCTGCTGTAGTTACTGGCTGCAGATACTCCTGCATTGGCTGCCACAACTGCTGCTCCTGTTTCGATTGCTCCTGTTGAGTGGCGTAAACGTGAAGTCGCTTTTAATTAAACAATGCAAGTACGTGTGCAAAGGTGTGAATATGTGCCAGAAACAGTGCCTGGACCAGTGCCTTTCTTCCAATGCCTCCACCAGATTTTTATTTCATTTCATTGCATTTCAGTTGCCGCTTATTTTCTTATTTATTTGCGCATATCTTTTATTTTTAATGCGAAATTACGTGCGCTTGTACTGCGGTATCTGCTCCGATGCACTAATCGCAAGTGTTGCGGAAGATGCCCGTTGTCATCGTCACTTAGTTGAAGTGAATTATGAGTTGTGTAATCACGACTTTTTGTTTAGCTTCTGTTGAAGAGAAAAGCAGTTCTGCTGGAACGTGCAGTGGAATTCATTCTCTAAAGTGTTGCATTGAATAAAATATATATGTTTATGGAATATGTTGTCAAAGAATCGTTTAATTAAGTGATTTCGATCACTATTTAATATTCTTAACTTCCTTAATTCTGCATCGACTACATTACTTAGTTTTGAATTGAACTAGTTTAGTTCAAGAACATAAAAATAATATAAATTATGGTTAGTTTTTAATAGATATTATGTTATTTGTCACAATCCCATCACTGAATGACTTTAGAGTGCAATAACATATAAAAATAAATTTGCAATGAAAGCTGAGATAATTCTTTCTCATATAATTAAAATAATTTTATTTTTGTGAATAAATTGAAATTAATTTTTTTTGATTAAAAGAAAATTATTTGTTTTTAATAAAAGAAAGTTCAAATATTCATTAATATAAAATTCACTTTTCTCGGTACAACGGACTACAGCAGTTTGGTTTTACTTATAAGATCTTTATATGGTATAGGTATATTAACAAGTGAGATTCGATAAAATTTATCATTTACAATACTTTCAATTCCATTTGTTCGCACTCTTTTAGTAGTTTCAAAGAACGTCCCCGAAGCAAATTAGCATGACTTCTGATTATGATATTTTTACTATAAATTAAATGTCTAGCTAGTTTAATTAAAAATTTATTTTAAAGATATTGTGCTTGTTAGAAAACTTGATTACTTTGTCAAAATTATGCCCCCTTTATAATTATTATTAATAACACCATAGAACATTTTTAAACAAGCATATGATATTTATATAATATAAATATTTGGAGATAGCCCCACCCACTCAACAGCCCCTTACGACAGTATTCTTTATCGTCGGAAAGCGTCCCACTATAATACGGATTTTGACAAGTAACAAAAGTAGTACAGCTAAGTCTATGTTTTCAATCAATATTTACATGTGTAATTAAGAAATTTCATACAAAATAAATATTTCCATATATAATTTATGATATTATTATGAAGTTATATTTATAGATCCATCATTTTTAGTATTTGAATGACTTATCTCTAAAAAACGTATATGATTTGATTTAAAAGCCTTAATAACAGACACTATGGCATTATTTAGTGAAGGTAATGTTTTCACAATGTAAAGACAGATTCAATATGTCTTTTATATCTCTATAAAAGAAATGTTAATATTTAGTTATGGATAGAGTTACCTAAAAGATTACTTCAGCTGGTATTGTGTCCTATGCGTCCATTATTACTGTACCTTATTTTACTGCACTTAAGAGAACATATAGGATTTAATATGACTTAACACTTAACAATAAAAACGGTTTTATAAAACGGTATAAAACGGTTTTTATATTATATTATATTTTATATATATATTTTTATATATATTTTATGTAAATATTTCATATATGTTATATATTATTTATATATATTATATATATATATTACATATTTATATATTCATTTTAAACATATTTTATATTATATGGCATAAATACAAAATCTGATTTCTCGGTCCAAGAAATAAAAACAAATCATAACAGAGAGCAGTTAGTTTTCAGAATTACCCGAAATACAAAGCGTTCATACCTTCAGTTTAAAACAAAAATTCTCTTTGAAATTTTAGCATCTAATGTGTCTTTCACACAAAAATTATTTGATATTAAATAATAGTTTATATAATAATATATTAAATTATAGTATATTACCTACCAAGACTAATCACAATATGAGATAGGTCAGAAATAAGTAATGTGTTCCTGTTCGCAGGATTTTGGAATGCAAAATATATGCAAAATGTTGATTATATTCTGGCATGAATAAAATAAATTTTTATATTTCATCAATTTTATTTTCTTAACCTTACAAACACTTTTTAGAAGCAAATACTTAGACCTTCGATCATATGATATATAGTCTACATAATATAATCTACGAGCATATTACCTATATAATTTTGGCAATCTACATTTTTTGTTTATGTTCAATTATTTACTAGTTATTGGTCTGGAACGGTACTAGGCATGAAAATCTAAGTGTCAAACAGTAATATCCCTAATATTATTAATATTAACATGACAATATTATTTATGTACTAATTTTTGCCTACTAAAGCTCTTAGAATTTTAATTTTAAAGCTATTATATGTTGTTGTTAGTAATTTTTTTATACAATCGAATAATCCAATATCGGACTAAGTTATGTGAACTAATATAAGCACTACATGCCCATCCTGGTGTAGATAATAGTAACTGATTTGTAGATTTGAATGCTGTTTCTCATGTGAATTCTCAATTCTTATAAGAAAATATCTACATTTACAGAGCGAAGCACTATTAGTAACTTTATTAATCTCTAATTAAAATCCTCCATGATTTATTCTATATTTATCCTCTAATTTAATATTATATATTGATATTTTTAAACTTAATGAACATTAAATATTTAACACTAAAATTTTCGTTATTTATTATTTAGTATATACTCCATCAATAATTTGAAGCATTTAAGCATTGACTAGGTATTACAATACCAGATCGTTAACTCCTCCTTAAAGCTACTTAAATATGTTTTCATAGGGATTGCAGTGGATGTACACATATAATAAATGAATATCTGTAATTTCATGAAGTTTCGTTTTTTTTTTCGTACCTTTATGTTGTATGTATAGTGTTAAACACAATTCCTAGAAATATTCACATTAACAATCTGCAAAACAAATTCGAGCTTCCGGTAGTGTTGGGAACTCTACAAACATTTCTTGTAATATGTAAAGTAACCAAGATAACTGTAAAGATAAAATTGCATTTATGCAGTGGAACTATCAGCTGAACTGCAATAAGAAACCACGAACCACGTTCAGAGGTAGAAACTTGTAATTTTGTATAAACATTTTGATGCGATTTATGAACCTCAAAGCTGGAAATGTCCACTTAATAGAAGAACGTTTACGTTTAGGAGTAAAAATTTACAATTGCCAATTTTCACAATTTTTGTGAACTTCATTATGAAGCAACTTCACATAATTGCCTTCATCGTTATTATGATGATAATAACAATGCTCATCTTCACTCGGTCAATTACAAGCAAACCATGAATGAACGACGATGCAATGGAACTGCACTAAACGTGATGTGTCCGTTCCAAGGCTTAACCGTGGCCGGGGACCTGAGCATGTGCCACAAATTGGTGCGTGTGTGTGGCACAAAGCAGCACTAACTAAGCAAAGCGAATCGGTGCCAACATTTCACAAAGGAAAAATTCTTTTTAATTCTTCTGATTTAGTTTCCATTTGCGTTTTTCTTCCATTTTTTAATTTTTTCATATATAATTTTCATTTTTTCATTTATTCTGTTAACTTGGCTGTCAACGCTTTGTTAAATGATTTTTGTTTGCTGATATTTGTGGAAAAGCATTTGTTTTGCGGTCGAACTGGACACTCCGTAAACGAGAAGTGAAGTTTCAACGAAATTGAAAAATGATGCCTTGAGCCACAAATAAAAACAATGGGAGTACCTCCATCTGCACTGGCGCTGATCCAACTGTTTCCATGGCTTGCATTCCTAGTTGAACATGTAATTACTTGAACCGATGGCTTTCTGGCACAGTGTAAAGTATTTTTAGTGGAGAAAGTTGTTCACAATATTTTTGCTCATAATTTTTAAATCGAAAATAAGTTTCTTAATTAAAAAGAAGATATTTCTGTGATGTTAATAGAATTTAAAAACTATATGCTAAGCTAACACGTAAGCTGTTGAAATTGTGTTAATAATTACGACTTCGTCATTTGTTGAGGCTTCTAACATTGGAAACTATTTCTGTGGTATAAATACGTTTATTATAGTTTTTTTTTTGGCAAAAAAAGAATGTAATGCCTACGCCCACATTTATCACAATCCGGTGCACCGGAAAGTGAGTGCCCGACTCACACGTACTAAAACCACTTCCCCTCATTACTAGAGACCTTATTCTATCACGGAACTATGTCATATTACTTCAAGATGGTAAGTCATTTAAGACTTATGGTACATAGGTGCGTTCACAACCTTCTCCATTTTATTATTAACTTTAAAATAGTAAAATGACAATATAGATATTTGATCAAATTACTGCTATAGAGTTTGATCAGGACACCTAACATAAGTAACAATGTAATTAAGCCGCAACTTTCAGTATTTTATTGATGATTTTAGAAAAGAGAAATGACAATATAGACTGGTATAGAGCTTGATCAGAACACCTATGTGACCTTCTTTAATCTATAGTACTATTAGTAGCAATCCAGCGGTGGCAAGACGTAGACTCGATTACCTTGGTAGCGGGATCCTGGTCCCAAATCAAATAGGTAAAATTAAGCCCACTGCAATTATAAGATTTATAAATAGTCTAAAATTGTTCTAGTTGGGCCTATAGGCGCACAATAGATCTTTTAGGTCGGGGTGCACAAATAGCCTATTTTTTAAATAATAATTAGTAGCAATGTTTCTTACGCCTTATTATGTATATTCAAAAAAAAATTTAATGCGCCTTCTAAAGTCATAATATATATATGGAATACATTCTTATACTATTACTTCTGTGCACTTTTTAACAACCATATAAATAAGTTTAAATATTTAAAAAATATTTGCTTAACATCTTTATCTCAATAATATCTAATAGTTGTTGTTTCTTATATTACTTAAACTGGAAACCTGTGCCACCGGCACATCAAACTATTGAAAGATATTTAATTTTTCATAAAATTACTAAATTATATATTATTTATTATTTATTTCTTAATTTTTTGTATTAAATGCTTAATGTACTATTTATATTGTAATAATGTGTAATAATGTCTAGGTGCGCTCAGTATATTATTTAAGCATTAAGCATTAAGTTGACATTGGATTTCACAGCATTGAAAACACTAAAAGATCTACAAGAAGTGATAACATCCAGTTGAGATCTACTCGGTTGAACCGATTTTGAAAAACATATTCAATTCAACTGTTGAGCACTAAACTGTGGTCAACAGTAAAATTAGATTTCAAAATAAAATTTGTCCACTTGACAATACAACGAAGCAGAAATACTCTCCTCTTGTGTATCTACAGCGGTTTGAATGGATTTTGAAAAATCGAGTTAGATTTGAATGACGTGATTATGTCAAAATTATTAAAACTGTCTTACGGTAAGCATGAGTGACTCTGATTTTTGGTTTGATCGACAGAAATCAGATAAAACAAGTGCATTTGCATTATATTCCATGCGAGTGCAAGTACGATTGTGAGCAACGACAATCACTGAAATTCATGTGAAAAGATCACGAATAAATTTACCGAAATTGAATTTTCAACTTCTGTTATATTAAATATATTAGAAAAAAGGGAACCATATAGTCTTCTGACTTGCGACATCATAGCAGTTCATCATAGTAGTTAGAAAACTCACCTCAATTTGTTTTGAGTGTACGAACTGACACAAAAGACAAATTTTTTTCACGCCATAAAAATGAATATTTTTTATAAATTTTTTTATGAAATTTCCTATAAATTGTATCTGTGAAAAGTTAATAATGAACATTTAACAAAACCATAAAACAAACACAATCGAGCATAACGACAGCAAACTTGTTTGCTGGTAAAATTGTGTTGGGAAAGATACTCGCAGACAAATTTTCTGTGTTTGCCATTGTTTTGGCATAATCAGAAAATAGACGAAATTGTCAAATATCTGACAACAATGGGTTAAGTCAAAGCACCTGAACAATGTGAAAAGATATAGGAAATGACACTAATCTATGTATTGAGACTCTACATGTATATTCTAGTAACTGAGATACAAAAAAAAAACAAAAAACGTTAAGAAATCGTTAAGATATTTACGCAGCGTGAATGAAATCATGAGAAGCGCTTACATATTTCATTCTCAGAAATATTATTTAATAATTTTGTTAATAAAAAGAATATCTATAAGTGAAGTAGCCGCTGATTTCGGTCATAAAAACTATAACAACTCATAAAGTTTATGAGATTTTAAATAATAATCCTTACTTCATTCAGAAGTTGAAAAACTCTAGAGTTAAGGTCTTTCTTAATGAAACTGAATGAAAATTGTGAAGAAAATGTAATTCATAAAAATTTTCATTAAGAATATAAAGTATTTTTAAATATTCTTTTTTAATATTTTAAACACATCTAATTTATTTTTTACTGAACTTGATTAGTTTATTTAATTTTATTTGATACTATTATAATATTTGTTGTGCCAGCCTTGATGGTGTTTGTTGTGAAGTTTAAAATAAGTACAACTCTTATATTGTTATATCACATTATACCCTTATTGTATTAAATTATAAAGTCTTATAACTCTTATACATATTCAGAACATTGTACATTAGTATATTATTAAAATAAATGTTGATGTGGTTTTAGATGCCTTGCATGGCACGGTAGCAGGCCCGGTATGCTCGCTAGTTTGGGGTTGAGGTTCTAGTTACCGCAGCTGACACCAATTAAAAAAAATATCGTGTCATTTTCTGTTCACCTCTATAGATTATAAATCCGTCCTAAACAAATATCTCTCTTATCTGTAGGTTTGAGTGTACCCTCCCAAAAATTAGCTATGAATCGTGATGTGACTTAACTACCTACCATATTTTTATCACGATTGCCTAGGTAGGTAGCAAGTCATCACTTTGTATTTTAGTTGAAAGCAATCAATAGCACTAAAGTCAGTGAAAATAAAAGCTGTGATAAAAACTATTTTAATTATATAGAAAATAATTTGAACCACATTTTTAGAAACCTTCTACTTTACTCATTTATTTGCTGATGTGATCGAATAAGGAATATAAAGCTAAGAAATAAGAAATTGGGACGTTATAATACAATTTCCATACTGTTCACCTAACAATAAGATAATCGTATCTAGTAACATGGGTGACAATCAGATGAAAGACTTCAGTTTATCATATCTTACGTTTGCATGTACTTAATTGTCAATGAATGAAATTTTTCCTTGTAGCATATTACTTAAAAAATTAATAATTGTTAGGCGTAGCTGGTTTCAATGTCTTGGGGATCGCTTTTTCACTGGCTTAGAAGAGATAAAGAAAGCAAACTTATCGGATCTATTGTGAGCTTTTTATTATTATGTAGTAATAGGCTATGAATGCACACCGACCTTAAAGATATATTGTCCGCCTAAAGACCCAACTAAAACAATTCTAGACTATTTATAAATCTCGTAATTGCTGTGGGCTTAATTTTACCTATTTGATTTGGGACTAAGATCCCGCTTCCAAGGTAGTCGAGTAGACGAGTCTTTCCGAGCTTTGCATATTGCTCTTTTCTGTTTTAATTCTATATCTGAATACTTCATGAAAACTCTTTTATGCGTATCGAAAAAATTCTTTGAAATTTCAATTTGTAACAAAGTGTAACCAAATTAAATATGCCGCAAAAGCTTATCACACTATTTATGAGATTTTCTTTGTTGAAATTGCTTGGCTCTGAGACGCCAACTAACCAAATAATAAGAAATTTTTCCGCTTATGAAACACAAAATCTATTAATTTATTAGATTGAACGAATTTAATGATTTCATTAATTTTTTCATTTTTTCTGTCTAATTAATATTTTCCATAAAAAAGAGCACATTTGACACGCAACGACCCAAAAATAAATGAAATACATTGAAAAATTAATGTGGAGCACCTGTTTTGGTACCTGCTTTTGAGGTGTTGGCACTGGATTATTTCAAATTAAGATTAATTAAAATTTCTCCAGAAAACATATAAGTTAAGTATATACAAGTTAAAGTTCAAACGGGTTAACTATAATTAAGTATTAAATAATTAATTAAACGAATTAGTGTGAGATTAAGTGGCTAATATTTCAAAGTAACTTCGTTTCAAAGTTTTTCAAAGCTCGTATAAAATTATAAACTCATTTATGGCATTTAAATAAAACAATAATACAATAATATATAAAGAATTCTTTCTTCTTTTCAAATTGATTAATTTTTTATGGCCAATTGGCGCGACTGTGGCGGCGGCAAAAGCCGCACTTTTTTGAACTTTTCTTTTATTTAAATTGCTCACTTATAGCACCAAATTTTTCACTTTACAAAACGGTAGTTGATAATAGCCCCACAGCTAACCTTATCATATCAGCCTAAATGTTTAGAAATGTGTCTCCTATATATTTCATTTAAACGTTTTCCATCTTTTTTGCCGCTCAACACTGAGCTGTGCACCAATAAATTAAAACCACATTTTTCAAACCAAACCTAAAGAGAAATATTAAGGAAGAAATGCAGTGATTTAAGAAAAAAAAAGATTTTTGTAACATTTACCGCACTATTTACTTACGAGTCTAGAAAACGATTTTGCCTTATTTTTTCAGATAATTTGCATTTTAATCTAATCACAGTTGGTTTTTTAACTAGTAGTAGCCTTGTTAGTGCAGCCAATTTTTAAGTAACTCACATTAATTGTCAAACGTTAATTTATGTTAATTTGAGTTTTCAGTAAAAGTCAAGCCGAGTTAATCGATTTTAATAAATATTCAAATTGCTTAATTATTTTCGAGCACAGACCCAAACTTTCTGTCGATTAGCCATGCTTAAGTAATTTAACGAGATAAAAGCAAACATTTGTTTAAATTTAGAAGAAAAATGCATAAAATATCTTTTGAAACTTTAAAGTAACACTAAAACAAAAGACTTAAGAAACAAACCAGTTAAGGCTTCCTAACTGAAAACGTATTCACATCAGACTATATTCGGATGTACATAAGATACATACAATATTAATATTATATTTAAAATAATTTCTTAATAAATTTTAAATGTTTTTTTTTTAAGAAAAATGCATGAAATTATTTTTTGAAATAAATAATAAAAAATATTAAAAATATTATAAATTAATGTATGTTAGTAATTTATTTTGCAGCAAAAAGTTAGCAATTGTTTGAAAAATGACCTAAGTTTTATTTTAAATTTAGAAAAATGCTTGAAGCCTTTGCAAACTAATTTTCGTTAGAATCCAATCAAATAATTTATTCTTTGGAAATTACATAGCCGCGAAAGGTCAAACATGCATTCAAAGAGGCCACGGAATGACTTCAAAGTTTATTTTGCATTTAAGTGCAAATGCTGAGTTCACCGCATATGAGCACGTATGGTCAAGATACATATGCACTTGCATAGATACTTCTATACAATATCTATATATATATATATATATATATATATGTGCGTACATATGATAATAAAATATGTTGAGATATTTGTGCTTAAACGTATTATAAATTCTTTTATTGCCTTGAGTGATGTTTGTAGGTGAGAGTTTAAATTACTTCATTATAAACTCGATACTTTGTTGTGGAAATAATATTTTTACGTGTAAAACGTTGTATTGAATTGCAATTAAATATAAACAATACGTATAAATATATAGATACTTAAACATGAATAAATAAATATTTAGTATAAATATATTTTAAAGATTTTAAGATTTCAGAAATATAAGTTCTTATCAGTGCAATCATCAATATGTTAAGTCAATGAAGTCCTGTTAAATTTTAAAACTGTAATCTAATAAAAAGTAAAAACATTGATTTAGTATTTTAATGAAAAACTTAAGCGGTGTGAACTTATTAGTACTTATTAAATACACAGCAGATTTTGTTTCAAAGTAGTTACCTGTCGGTTCTCATATTTGGTGCGAGTCTGACTGCAACAGATAAATCTTTAATAAAAACATTATTTGTAAATTAAAAGAATTGCCTGCTTAAATGATCTTCACATAGCCAATAACGATAAATGGAAATAACGCTCCATTAAAACCAGAAAGAGTTTAAAATGCTCATATATTTACAGAGACTAAAGTGATGAGGTAAAATAAAAGCGATATATAATTACAAGGTATTGGAATTATTTTAAAAAATTTCACAAATGAAACGCATAATAGAATATGAACACATCGCCTATTAAGTCCGTAGAATAATAATAAAACAACAAGTTTTTGGCAAAACTCAAGTACATTCATCTTACGTGGTCTTCATTAATCATTTCCGTGCTTTTTTAAAATTTCGATTCATCTTTGACCTTTAAATATGACTCTTCGATGTTGACTTCGGACCCGTTGTTGTACGATTTCTTACGCTATTGATGATTTATACAATAAAAGTCATTTTTTTCAAGGTAGTCGGTGAGAATAATATTCACGTTTACCTGTATTCAATTTTTGACCGCTATATGTGAGGCTCGACGGTTTCAAGGTCCGTCGACTTAGCTGACTGTCGATTCTGAAGTGGAATGATAGATTTAAGTTTCGGTCATTGTGAAATAACGTTGCATCCACTTCAAAAAGAGCATTCTTATAAACCAATATTTATACAAAATAAACCACAAACGTTCCATTGAACTTCTTTAAATGTCTACTAATCTCTTCATTTTTCCGGTGTCACCATCACCATTTTAGGCGAACAGTGTGTTCAGTGTCATTAGTGTTTGTAGAGCCGCGTTGAAACTCAGGAAACTAGTTACTATCAATTACCTCGATCGAGAAGCCAGTGGGTAGCATTTATCAAGCTTAATATAAACTTATTAGACGAAATAATATATTTGTTATAAGCTGATCGACTTTTAGTGAGATAGTAAGATTAACAACTTTTTTAAAAATTCGCTACTATGTTTATATGATATTTCGGTATGATATGACCTATCCATTATAAATTAAAATGAAGTAATTAATACCAAATTAACAAATTAATTACATTTTTTAGTTATAAAAGTATACTACTATCTCTTTTCAGTTCTTATTTGTACACATAATTAGCGAAATCATGCTTCGTTCGAAAGTATTTGAGGACACATAAAATTAAAATATGAAAACCAGGAAAAAGAATGTGGAAGTTATACAGACCTATGATTTCATAGACTCTGAGTTCATGAAACTAATTCCACAGACTTAGACGTGTTGCTGACCTCTTCATTTATTATGCGTGTAAGATTAAAATGTGTCTTCTAGCAATCTTATTTTTACTGGATGGAACTTCCAGATATAAAGCAGAGCTTATTGTTATTATATATAAATTCCTTTAATTTCTATGAGGAGCATAGGACCGATCTTATTATTAGTTGGATTTTAATTATTCTAATGCTTTCAACATGGAGCTCCCAGATATGAAGCTGTAATATCAAAAGTAAGTTATATTAAAAATTTAAAAAACTTTAATAATTAAGACATACCCCAACTGTTGAGACTAATATTTGATATCTTATTTCATCTAAAGCGTAATTAATTAGTTGCTACACTCAACACATTAGCAATATTTGAACAAATTGTCAACAGTTTTTTTATTGTTTTAGTGCAGTTGAGAAGTTGAAGTAGTTTTTTCTGTATGTACGACAAGTCAGCTTACATCATGCATAAATCGATACCACACCGGATGTGGTGCTGTCATAGTGCAAGCACTAGAAGCGGCAGAAACGCTCGACAGTAGACATGGAAACAACTTTTCAAAAACAATTTGCATTTAATTAATAGATTTTAAGTTTCCAAACATTAGCTGTGAAAAACAAAATTCTCTACTAATATTTTTAACATTTTTTCAGTATTTAATTATTTATTAAAACTCAAATTCATTCATTCAACACATTGGCAATTTATGAATGAACGGGTCTCAGAGCTGTTGACATGCCTAGATTCGTGCGCGAGTCTACTTCAAACTTTGAGTTTAAGTCAATGAATTTTCGAAATTTGTATCTCAGCAATTTATTTCGCTTATGCTGAGCACGATTTGTTATGGTCGGCAACCATCCAAACCTGCGGCTGGCAACATGCGGCACATGCCAGCACATAATTGCGTGCCTTACTGCTTTGGTCCGAAATTCGCAAATTTACATTATAATCTATCTTTTTCAGACTAAAACTATTAAAACTAAAGTTGGCAACTTCGGATTTAAGCAATTTATGACCCACAACTGGTCGCACGGCATCGCGCTTGTCTTTAACGACGTTATGGTGTCATAGTGTCAACCTGGCTAACATTCGGTTTGACACTAAATGTAAAAGACCAAAATTTAAATTTAGCTTTAACTTCGAAAACTAATTTTAAAATATAAAACGAAACGAAATTAAAAGAAGGTAAATCACGATTTTCGTACTCTGCGACTCGTGCTGGTTATGGTTATGATCATGCTGTTGCATATACACTAGGTTTGATGGTTTGCTCTGGCTATGACTCTGGCTATGATTCTGTCTAAGCAGCGACTGGTTAATAATTTTTTAACAACTCTTCTTTCCATTTAACTTGATCTCAAGACAATCACGTGCATAAATTAAATTTTTTAATAGGATCAGAAATTAAATCACAGTGGTCGATATTCGCTGATTTTATAAAACAAAAAATTAAGATTAAATATTGATGGAAAATAGAAAATATAGAAAATGAAAATCATGGCTCAACACTATTTAAGCAATACATACATTTTAGCTTTGAACTTTTATTATATTAAATTTTCATCAAATGCAAAGTAAGCACCTTCACTCTACCCACGAAATCGGTCAGTGCTCACTTAGATTACCCAAGCAAAATAAAATAAGAGAATTAACAGAAAACTAGCGAAAAAGAGAAATTTTAAGGTTATAGCCAGATAGCCAGAGATATGTTAACTATACTAGGAAGGTATAGTTCACATTCTTAAATAATTATTCTTGAATAATTTTTTGGACTGTTAGTGACAAGGTTAGAACTTGTGAATGCTACTGTGGAAATATAATTGGAATTGAGTATTTTGTATAAATTAATTTATTTTCAAATCTGTGTCTTCATATCTTCATTTTCATATCTGTGTCTACAGATTTATTCCCAATTCATAGTCACATATTTTTATTTAATTATTTTGTCCACTGTAAGTAAAATTAATTTATTATCTCTAACTGACTCTTAATAGCAGCAAACATAATAATAAATTGTTTTCTAATACATTTTTAAATAATTTTTGTTGCTGTAAATCTTATCCACGAGCCAATTTCCGCTGTTATTATCTTACCAAAATTTGGATCCAGTTTAAAATTTATTGA
>NC_051847.1:154879025-154890300 GCF_002237135.1 Teleopsis dalmanni | reverse complement strand
TTGCATTCAATTTGCTATTAATTAGAACTAATGCCTAAACTACAGTTACACAAATTAACTTAGTTATTGTTAATTGTAGGTTTTTCAAACTTCAAAACTATTGTGTGTAGAAAATACTTCCGCGTACTTACTAAACCTGTTGACTCTGTAATTCCTTAGCTCAACATTATTGGAGTTTCACAAAAATAAATACACATAATATTGACTAACTTTATCGAGTTGTCGAGTACGTCTATATACCCCAAATACCTGAAGCTGAGGTTTAATTAAAAAATAAAAACCAACGTTTACTTCAAGAATAGATATTTCTCAACAAGTAAATAGTATAACTATCCACTTGAAATATTAGCAAAGAAAAAAAGTAGGAAAAACTAATAGATATTAGGAACTAAAGTAACACATCACTAAATATTCTTTGATTAACTACATCTTATTAGGGAAGTAATGTAGAGCTACTTGGCATTCTGTGGCATTATAAGCCCATGAGTCATTTCTTGAATCTATGTTTGATATATGCCCACAGATTAATATATTACAACTATATGCATAGATGTTTGTGGATAGACTTGAGGAAAGACCATACAGTTTCGTGATATTGAAATCCTCATTATTTTTCCTATTAAGACTAGTAATGAACCAAATTTTTAAAAGTTTTGAGTTACATCTGACAGGCATGTATCTTTCCAATGCATGCCACTGCCAGTAAGTGTCGCCAGCAGGTAAAACTATTTTAGAAACAATTTCGTATCTGTGATATAATTTTAATATATAAATCCAGCAGTATGGCCATATTATTTTTGAAAGTATGTATCTATAACACAGTCTATTAATTAATATATATAACAATCAATACACGAGGCTTTGTAATAGTTCCTTAAACGTTCCCATGTACAAATTGGTACATTTAAATCGTCTATAAATATTTATTGTGTGTCAAAGAATTCACGAAGCTTTACGGCAGAAACATGTTGCATTTCTGGCCTTTCCGGCTGAAGTATTTGGAGCATGCGATTTTATTGTTGCACGCCAACGAAAGCTTCTGAATTTTTGCATTGCGCAGCCGCCACAGTGCACTGCCGTGCATGCGCTGCAAACTATGCGTACTTATCGTTGAAACGGTAACCGTTCGCAAGCGGCACAGTAAGTGCTTGTCATGCCGCTTTTGGTTCGCTTTGACAGTGAACACATGTCGAACAAAACCGTGCTCACACAAATACCTCGCATGCAGAAAGGTTTTTTTGCTCTATAACTGGCGTGCCAAGTGCAAAATTAAAAACCGCGAACTGAATCAGTTTTTGGACCCATAAATCATACTCAAAATTCACAGTAAAATTTTATTGGCTTTTTAAATTTGTAATTATTTTATAGTGGGTAAAATTGATCCACCAAGTAAAGTAAAAAAAATAAAACAAAATTGTTTGTAAAAGAAAAAATTATTATTAAGGAAGATTGTAGTCAGTAGAAATATTGGTTCATCCGCACAAATGACATGCTAAGACAGGTCTTGAAGCTATTCGTAAAAATCGACAGGCTACTAATCTCAAATTTACCTCTAGCCGCACAGGGCAGTACTCAGATTTTACATCAGTCATTGCATAATCACGAAGCTTTTGAGGAACACATAAATTTGTCAGAGAGAAGGGTGGGACTCTACAGAAACCACCAGCTATCATAGAGTAAAAGTGCTCAGATGCACTAATTCGAAAAAGATAACATGAACTAAGGAAATAAAATCTACAATAAAATAAATTTGAATATATCAAGAAAAACCATTAAAATGATTTCTTATAACAAACGAATACGGAATTGGTTTTGTCGTTAATAATCTACGCACCCAAAAAGGAATAAAACATAGCACAGTTTCTACCAGATTATACTTGAAAATCTTATTTAGACTGTGTCAAGTTCACCATACCAAGCTACTCATCATCACATGCAAGTTCAGGCACTCAGCAAACAGCAGATATTCATGAGAAAAGCAAATTTGTTTTTTCGATGTGGTAGTCATCCTCATGAAATCGGTATTGATATGTTATATAAATTTTGGACCACTTAAGTAGTGCATATTAAAATTGTTAATAAGTACAATACCTGAAATAATTATATAGATTTGTTATGAAAGCATCATGGAATAGATATACAGCCTAGTCATTTACTTAGTCTCACGAAAGATCACAGATATAAGAAAGAATCACAGTGTATTAACACTCAATAGAGGCATTGTGTGTAAAAATTTGTAGTATACTTTGAGGATAAATGTTAATGTGAAAACATTTCCAACAACTTTTGTGCACCAAATAATGTATATATATATCCATATCTGTACTATACAAGCTAAATAATTACTCGTTTTTAAATTCAACTACTTTTCATTTATTTTTTTTTTATTTAAAGGAATTTTTTTGAGACTTCCTTAAATATTTTTTTCAAATTTTTTCAAAGTAAACATATTTTGTTATAATTATGGAGAGCTAAAATTATTCATAGCAAAATAAATGTATTTTATTCTGAATAACCTGAATAACTATAAATTAACACAATGGTTTACACGGTCTTAAAGCATTTTGTATGAGTGTTCTAAATCGTTGTCTTAGAAGTCGTGTAAGAAATCGATACAAATTCCCTAAACGGCTTTTACATCCATTAGATGCTTTGGCTTAGTCTTAGTATTCTGATTAAGTAAAATTTTAATAGTACCAGAACAGGTGAATATGAAGGATGATTTCGCATATCGACGCGTGTGATTGCTTTACTTAAAATACATCTCTATATTATTAGAGTCTATTTTTCTTTGAAACGCACCTTATTTACAAGACGGAAAATGCCCAAATATTCAATCAGTTTGTGATGAAGTGATGGTGTTAAGATGTTTATATAAACTTCATAGACTTCAATGAAGATTTTGGCCGATCTTTAATGAATTCTTATATAAATTTGACGCATACTTATATATCATATGCGATTGTATAAAACTGATATTGAAACCTTCATCATTTTTTAAAAGCTCATCGAATGAGTTCTTAACGTGTTGTTTGCTTTAAATCAATTTTCTGCTAAAACTAAATAGACTAAGCCACTCATTTTTCTTAAATTATGAGAACAGAGTAACACAATTCCTCACACATTATGAAATAAATCATCATCGGGTAAAATCACTTAAAAACGTTTAACTTTTATTGCTACCATTTACCTTCTAAGAATACAATTCAAACAAAAATGTTTTTAACTACTTAAAAAAACTACGACATTTTATTAGAAGATGTGAATGCTTTCCATTAACGATTCGGCTCATTGCACACATAATTTGGGTTCTGTCATTTATGGACACAATTTAATTACTGAAAGCAAAAACAATAAACGAGATCAATTTATGTTTGGTGAAGTCTTTTAATTGATTGATTACAAAGCTTTCCAGCATTTCAATTGATCACAGACGATCAAAACCAATTTCAACTTTTCTAATAAAAGTCTCCGACTGTCTTCACGATATTTTGTATTTAAAAAACTTTTCTTCATTTATTTTTTATAATATATCATGCAATATAATTTCTGATAGTTTGATTCAATTAAGTAGTTTGTTTTATTTAATTTTACTAAATATTTTTGTCAATCCCATATTAAAACCAAAAACCCTTCTTAAGACTGTAAACAGTAGGCGTTTTTAAATGCCTTTACAAACATTTTAGAAATTTATTTGAGAGGGATTTTTATGTATTTGCACATATGTCTACCATCCTCTGACTTTAGCTTAATATTTCAATATTTGGACAAAATATTCTTAAACATTTCTTTACCTGCTACGATTAACATTACTCAACAATTTGTGCACCCTTCTCTGTAGATGAACAGTGAGTGAGTTTTTATAAAAAATTTTCACTCAAACTATTTGCAACTTTCCAATGGAGCACCCTTTTCAGATGATGATCCCCTGTTTCCAATAGCAACATGTTTTAATTTTTAGTGGTTATTTATATCAAATAAGTTTTTTTCATTTTTATTATTGTACGCTACACAATTTTTCGGTATGCTTAATCGTGTAGACGATTAAACATATCATATGGAATTAAACATTTATAATAAGCTTAAATGGTAAACATATGTATCGTTTAGCAATTTAATACATTTTGTTTAGGCCCACATAAGTTCACATGTAGTATAGATTAAAAAAAAAATTTGATTATTTAATAGATTTTTGTACAATTTTGTATTTTATTCCGTAAAACTCAATTGAATCCTTTTTTTTTATTATTTTAATTATTAGAATTTGTGGTTGACCATACAGCTGTTTCGAGTTTTCCCAAATACCCATCCCAGTGATCTTGAAATTATTTGTTGAATTTCATTATTTGTAAATAACTTTTTTTTTGAGGCTGCAAGTAGCAGGGGTTGAACTCGTACCCTGCCAAATTTGAAGCTCAGAGTCAGCATTTATTAGTCGACTGACGTAAAGCCATGCTTTACTTGTATGTTTTGACGTAGAATTTTGTTAATCTGCTGTTAAAGTTCATTAACAAATTCACTTGATGTGTTATATTAGAACTAAATCATTAAGTAGCTGTAGATTAATTGAATTAATTAATTATATATTAATTTTCATTTTAATTGTTAAATTTCAGTACTATTCTTTTAGGGAGGCATTATTTATTGCATGCTTTTCTATTATTCTTTCTTATGTTTAGAACTTAATAAATACTTTACTATTCATGTTAAAGTTTATCTCAAGTAATAATTATCATTAATATTAATTTCTTTGATCAATAATATATAAACAATTCCAGTTATACTTTTTTATAAGACGTAAAGGTAAACAAATGTACTTCATGACTACTATTAAAGTATTACAAAATGTAGCTATTCAATCAAAAACAATCAAAAATTAAATTGTGGCTTCAGATATTATGTTTAATGTAATTCTGATGTCAGGACCCTTCCTCCGTGATTTCTTAAGTTGACTCAATAATTTATTTCGACGGACGACATCGTGTCACAGTCGCTATTTTAATTATATTTATTTTTATATTTATTTATATATTAATTTAAGATACATCATATTGTAAAAATGAAATTTAAAATGAAAATAAATATACATACATACATACATACATAATTTATTTTAATTCATTATTCATTCGTATCACAATGAAGTGTAATCCATGGCCTCTCGGGCTGTACTCTAGAATCATGGTCACGGTCACTATAATCAAAACTTTAAACTTTGCAGTCAGTAGTTAATGTCATATATATTAATATGCAATAATTGTTTCAATTGATTATATATATTTAATTGAATAAAATAAAAAATACTAAATTTAATTATTTAATAAATTCAAATTGATAATTAAATCAATTATTTTTAATGGAATTAAATTTTTAGAGATTTCTTAGAACACTTTAAATCCGAAGTATTTATCTATATTATTTGATTACTCAACCGTTCAAACACAGTATTAAGTCGTCGAACCAAAAAAAAAAAAAAAAAAACAACTAAACGTGGTTGTATTCTTGAATCAAATCAGCTGCTGAATTGATACAAGAATACGACAAAATTTATTGGAACTACTCCTAACTTATGCTGTGATAGTTAATTATACCTTATGAGAATTGTAATATAAAATTCATTAATTATTCCATGTTTCACACTATAATGTCGTTTTATAAAATAAGTTATGTGTAATAAGTTTGTAACTGAATGATATAAGTATCCGACGTTAATGTACATGACGATGTATGTAGTGCAACTACAAAATCGTCATATTTCTTCCCATGTGCTTAAATGCAAATCCGCAGCAGCGTTCACATTAAAAATACAAAGTCAGTATAAGTACCCCATAAGCCCACATTAATTTGGATGAGATCTTACTATTTATATAAATATATATGTACATATGTATATATAAATATGAAGGCATGTGCATGTAATACACAAATGTACACGCAAATGCTCCCATAAACAAGCAAGAGCTGCTCTGGATTAGGAGGGAAATAAATGAATTTGAATTGGAATTCAAATTAAAACGAGTGCAGTTTGCTTGTGCGACTGGATTCTTGGTTCATATAATTCGGTGAGGTTAAATGCCCATAACATAACATACAATATTTGTTTGTTATTAAGTTTTTTTTTGTTTTTGTTTATTGTTTTTATTATTTTGCAAATCAATGCTTAGATTAATTCAGAGATTTGTGCAATTGTGTTGATCATTTCGTTTGACAAAATAAATAAAAATATTTGATCCAAAAAATTTGCATCAACTTTAATACAATTTTATTATATATTGATGCAAATAAATATGTACATAAATATATTTAAATAAAAAAAATTACAAAAAAATAAAATACTTATAATTTTTGTTTGTCTGTTTTATCTTAAGTTTGCATTTGTCTGCAACTGCAGTTCACATTTTCTTAATGCACTCCTCTTAAAATATGACTTCCAGACTTATCCACTTTAAATAAAATTAAGTCGAATGTGTAATAACATTTAAAAATTATTTACTACAATTACAATTAAAAAGAAATTTCCTATTGAATTGAGTTTCTTCAATTCAATTTAATTCTACAAGTGACCAAGAAGAGTAGGAGTACTTGTGTATGCAATAGTCAATAAATTACTGAATAGTCTATTATAACTTCAGTATAGTCATAAATCCATAAACTTTGTCTAAAATTACACTTATGCATTAATAAAATGTGAAATAGTGCTGTCTTTTAATTGCATATATAGTATGAGTATCTCAACTTTATTTATATAATGAATAGAAGATATAGAGATAGAAGCCGCGGCAGCACAGATAACTGAAACTCAATGGTCGATCAGTCGATCTCAATTACACTTGCTTATTTGTACGCGTGCTGAGTTGAGTTGAGTTTAATGATATTCATTCTGTAGAACAATGATATTAAAATTTACTGAAAATAAAATTAATTTTATTAATACGAATATCGTTTACATAAAATATTAAAGAAGTTTAAATACTTTGTCTGCTGATAGAAATATAGATAGATAGATTGTATTATATTAAGTTGAAATGGCAATCAAAGCACCCTTGTACTTAAATAATGGCGCCGTTTTGATACCATGTGGTGACGTTTTGTTTATAGGTCACATTAAGAGGACCACCAAAATAGATATGAAAACCGAAGTAATCAGCACACGGATAATGTTAAAGAGAACAAACACGACTTTGTATTGAAGAAAAAGTGAACCAATCTGACAAATCTGTAAACTAGACCTTCGATCCTTAATTTCAAAAATCGACTGACATCTTTGTCAAGTATCTTACCGAAATTGGATCTAAAAATATTCAAATTTCTACTAAGCAAAGATCGAGATTATTGACCTCCACATTATTTCAAGTAGTGGTTAGACAAGTTACATTGGATGTCTTTCTAATATGCAACAATTACTCATCAGCAATAATAGCGTAGTACTTAGGTTCTCACGTTCTATCTATTAGAATTCATATTGTCTATTTATCTGCTCAAATTTATTAAAAAAATGCTGATGTAAAACAAAGCAATTAAGATTATTACAAATGTCATTTCTAAAATAAGCAATCTGGAGATAAAATGATTTTACCATACTCTGGTGTAGTATTCTATATACTGGTGTTTATAAGGAACAATCCGCTTATTGTAATAAAACACATTTAATTTGATTTGTTACTAAATCCTTTATGATGGCTTTAAATATAAGCTTCAAAAATATGATCCCAAATGACTAGATATTACTTTTATGAATATATTTGCTCAAATAAAGTTTTCTTAAAACCTTTATTGATATTTTTTTGAACAAAAATTATTAGAAATTAATTTTAATAAAGCTTATATAGCCTTTATTATTTATTAACTTTTACGATTTTTAAAGTAACTTCATAATTACAACGGTGTAACTTGAAATGTCACCTTTTAAATATATGTTCCTTCAACATAATCGGAATAGAGTTATTAGAGTTATAGAAACCAACACCATCTACTTCAAATCACCTTATATTCGTACGTTATATTTTTCATAAAAAATATAAGATTTATGTATAATAACATATTAAATAATATTATAAAAATGTTCACTTCAACAGAAAAGTTAAGAATGGTAAATTAACTATAACAAATACATAATATGTTTAATATATATCACTTTTTATAATATAATAATGAGATATAATAATTTATCAAACAACATTATAATAATTATTAAAAAAGACGCAGTTCTAAATCTCGGGCAACTCTATTTGACAAGGGGTCTTTGTATAGCTGCCTTTTCCACTGTAATATATGCCGATTTAACTTACTTCTTGAAATAACAATGCTAATTTAATTTAATTAATAATATCAATTAAATCACTGACGTCTCTCTATAATTCGGCTTCACCTTTCTTGTCGCAATTCTGAATTCTTCAACTCGGCAATGTTATTAGCCCTTTTCTCTGATGCTGTAGATGTCTTTCCATGTTTCTCTTTTAGTCGATGTCTTCCTATGTTTCTCTGAAAGTTTAGATTTTAAAGTTTTCTGATATATTTTACATTATAATTTTTTTAGCGTATATCCAATTCACTATATTGTCTGGCCAGTATATGCGTATATGTCTGGCCAGTATGTGCCTTAAATATTTTTAGCTTATTTTTTATTCTTGAGATTTAAAGTTGTTAACATTTAATATTACTTACAATATTTTACATTCTATATTGATTACAATAACAAAAACTCCACTTGTCATTTTAAATGAATATATATATTATTATTATTATATATAATAAATAATACTAATATAAAATTTAAAAATATAAATTTTATTTTTTAACGGGCTAACTAATCAATAGTTAATAATATACTTTTTATAAAAAGAAGTCTTTGTTTTGTAAAAGATTTTATATGAACCAATTTTTCAACTATATTCTATAGACATCATCAGGGTACTATTGAATGACTATAAATGTAAAATATAGTCGAAATATCGATTCAAATAAAATCTTTCAAAAAACAAAAAAATTTTTAAAAAGTTTAATATTTAACTATTGACCAATTAATTCGTTAACAAAAAAATTATTACTAAAAAGTATTTGGTGATTATAACAATAAATTAATGAAAATATTAAATAAAAAACCCAGTTTCTTAAAAAGGTTCTTATTCACATTTACAAAAGCCATTAAAAACACAAATAATACTAAAAATAGTAAACTCATAAGTATTCTAATTAAAATGATTATAGTTAAATTTCAATTATATAGCTGTGGTTTACGCGTTTTCCAAATAAAATTGACATTATCTAAAATGCTATAGTTCTAGGGTCTAAATAATCAATAGAATTTCGGGAACATTTCTCAGGTTGTTGTGGCGCAATCATGGATACTTCTTTATATATTTTTGAGTAAAACACAAAAATTCGTCTCCTTGTCGCTACTTTCATCTGTCATTCTTATTCACAGGGTTACTAACAATTATTTATTATAAATATAATAAGAATAAAAGAAATAAGTATTATATTTTTTTTTCAATTGAAACATTAAGTATGGTGATTCAATATTTTAAAATATATTGCCATAACATGTATATATCTGAATGATTTATGTTATATACCATATTGTATTAATATATTAATAATACGTTTGCTCTATTGTCCATGATATTCATATATATTCATATCGTATATATGTCCTCTATGAATGCCTCATTTGCAATACACTTAAATCAAAATAAAAAAAATAAAAGGAAGAAAGGAGAATGTTATTAGAATAATAGTAGTGGCAGACGGCTGTGCAACATATGTGGCGAAGGAAAAAAATTAGGAGTGAGTTGAGTGCGTTTACTTTACTCCTATCATTTCAGTACAATTTTAGGTAGAAACTGCATTTGAAGAGAAATTCTATGCAATAAGTGTTACATTCATTAAGTGAATGGAAAAAAAAACTCAATACAATAACGACTGCACGTAATTAATTAAACCAAACTGTTTGGCTGTATTTACAATATACATTCGTACGAGAAGTAAACATAATCAATCTACTCGTGCAACACGGTAAACGACATAAAACAATATTTGCCCTTGTGCTATTTGATGTCAATGGATATGATGGCATTATATGGGCTGAGGACGCTACTGGAAACGTCAATGTACTTACTGTACTCGCACCAACAACCACAAAAACATATGTGCACAAAACAATTAAATGAGCCAAAAGATGCGGGAAGTAGCTCAGAATGACAAAAACAATCTATAATGCGGCGGCTGCTATACGAGTGTGTAGACATGTGTTTATAAATAAGTTTGAATGATTCTTTTAAATTTTTGTATTTCAAATTGCTGTGCTGAATTGAAATACACGAAACAATAACAAACGAATGTTTTAAATTGAGTGAGAATGATCGGACGGGCGGCACGCCATGACGGCAATGAACGGTTCCTGCTCTACAGTGAAATTTCGCGCTGTACAGACAGAACTGTGCACAGTGTACAGTGTACAGTTCTGTTTTGAGTGAACTGTTGCTGGCACTGTAGAGGCCTCTGTTATTGTATCGGAGGCAGAAAAGATGCGTTCAATGTGCCTATGATTTATCCGCAATGGAAAACAGCATCAGCATCAGAATCAGAATTCCCGCACGGGAGTATAAACAATCTAAATTAAAACAGTTTGAAATATGCGCTGCTCAAATTAGGAACGCAACCGAACGTTGACGCGGAAAAATGCTTTCATTTTTTACAATATTACGTTGAGAATAATATTTGCACAAAACCAAAAAAAAAAATTAACTGTTCTATATAATTAAAAAAAAAAAACAAAATTCGGTGAAAATTTTCAGTAATTCAGAAAATGAGTATTGGGAAAATGCTGAAGATAAACGCGAGCATACGACATTTGCGCAATACGACATAGAAATTCTTATACGAAAATTGAGGTACAGAATGCGATCAGCTCGCAAGTGAAATTATTTTCTAAAGAAATGTATACAGAATTAAATGTGAAAATATCTTAGAAAAATCTGCTAAAGTGTATGTAAAATAAAATCTTAGAAAAGTGTACCAATCAAGTGAATGTAGTCATAGTAAATACATAAAATTATTACAAAATTAACTACAAGGTGTGCGTCGATATGAAGAGAATTTTTATATAACGCATTTGAATAGAAAAAGATATATACAAAATCGAAGATACGAGTAATATTTACTGCTGTCACAATTGTTCTGGAAGTACATACGAGTATGTGTAAAGAATATATATAGATATATATATTATAATTATTTATTTAATGAAAACAGTGCACAATAAATCAGTACATGT
>NC_051847.1:154854299-154878925 GCF_002237135.1 Teleopsis dalmanni | reverse complement strand
TTCATGCGAACAAAAGCCAATCTAGCTCAATAACGAGAAGGGCGAAAAAGAACCCAAGTCGTTTCATAGTCTACTTCTGCTAATCGGTGCACGGTGCACGTCCCACAATATATATATATAGTTACATCGTTCTTGAAATACTGGTATTAGCCAGATTTTCAACCGCTGTATGACGATCATTGATTGTTTGTTTAAAAAAGTTTTGTTTTTGATAAAACTAAGTTACCATAAGTCTTTATCAATATTCTTAATGATTTAGTGCAAAAATTTAGTCCCAATAAATTAGCTATAGT
Source organism: Teleopsis dalmanni (assembly GCF_002237135.1). Classification (NCBI taxonomy): domain Eukaryota; kingdom Metazoa; phylum Arthropoda; class Insecta; order Diptera; family Diopsidae; genus Teleopsis; species Teleopsis dalmanni. The sequence continues at coordinate 154,878,632 of NC_051847.1, read as the reverse complement.
AAAAATCGCAGAATATATTTAAATAAAGCAACAAAATCGACATCAGTAAGCAGATTAATAGATAGGCTATCATTAAGTAAGCACCTTAATAGTTTCTTACACTATCATAAGTAAAAAGCCTTTAAAAAAAATTCTATAAGATCTTACAGAATGCTTTATATGAAGTACCATATATTTTTCATTTTTTCCAATATTGAAAAATAAATAACTTTTTTTAAATTATAACCAAACCGAAATGTAATAACTTGTATCTGTTTTCGTATCTGTGTATCTCGACAAAAATTGAAAATATGTTAAATTACGAAAATTTATTGAATAATTTAATGAAATAATAAATAATCATAATCAGTGCTTTTTTGGAAAAAAATAAAACATTCGTACCGGACGTGTACGCAATTTTTAGTCAATAACACTCCAATTATGACCAAATAAATTAAAAGCATATGAGAGCAAATTAAAGCAATTTTCGTTTGTGTACTCAAATTGTAAAAAATTTATTTAACTCTGATTTGCAAACGAGACACACTAATCAACCAGATACATAAACGCATTCCCGTACTCCTAGAAACCGGGCCTCACCAATTGGCTAATAAAAGTGTCAAAGTATGAAGCCAGCATGGCCAACGACCGTCCAGTGAACCTAACAAGTCCAAATCCCATATGCGAAGCGGCAAAACGCTTAAACCCAAAAAAACGAAAAATGTTTAAAAAAACTTAAAAATTTATAGAAAAATTTATTTAATATTTAGTAGAGCACAAATTGTTATTTATCACATGTAAGTTAATAAATTTTATGGTAAAAGGTTACGTTAAGGTGACAAGAAATTTAGGCTAAAATATAAACTTGCAGCGTTTAAACGGAGTACTAAGACAACAATGAGGGATATATTTTGCAATGCAGATTGTTATTTTTTTTTTCTTCCTTAACATTGGTAAATTTATTATTACTATTACTATTTCGATTTATTTTTTAGCCATTTTAACTGAACGAATTCTGACAGTATAATCAATTTTAAAACGTCTAAATCAATGACTTTGCTTGTCGCACGCCGGATTTTATGCCGCGCAGAGAGTGACTACAACCATAAAAATATTTATGCGCACGCGCTATTGCTCTGCCATTCAATGGTAATGGATTTAAAGAGTGAGCTACAATCGGCATTACCATCCGAATACAAAGAATTCTAAACGTAATTAATTTCTATACGTGGACATACCTATGTTGGCGAAACATCCTCCACTATTAGCAATGCCATCAGTAGAGAAAGGGTAAGTACTCTATGGTATATTCATATCAAAGACTAATAGGGTTTATATGGTAAAATTTCTATTAGCAATGTGATCAGAGGAAAGTACTCCATTCCATATGAAAGACTAATTGGGTTTACAAAAATTTTTATACTTTATAGAATAAACTATTAAAATACAATGATGTGATAAAATCAATGATGTGAATCCATATCTAATCTTGATATAAGAAACTATCCTGAACTACCTGCAGAGTAAGTAACTTTAGTGATTTAGTGTGGCTTACCAAATTCTACCTTACTTATAGAACTGGTTGTTCTATAAGTAAGTCTCAGTTTAAACCTTAAAGAGTGAATATAAACAGTAGGTATGTTTCCTAAAGAAATAATAAATAGGATAAATATGGAATGTGACTTCTTGGATCAGAAAACAAAAAAAAAATAATACGAAAGTAAGCCACCTTTATAATACTAAACAAAGCCTAATCTATTTACAAATTTAGCTAAAAAACCTTCAGTAATAAAACACTGAATATTTTAAAAACTAATTTGAAGAGTAAGTTATATATCTAGTCTAAATATACCTTCACAACTACTTCAATGAATTTACGACTAAAAACTATGAAAATTCTAATTAATTTTTCGAAAGAAATTACTGTCATTCATCAATCATGAAAAAGTTTTAAAAAATTTTTTTAATCGTTTTTCGTACATCGAAATCTTATTCGATTTCTATCAATTTTTACGAATGAATGTTTTTTGTCTATTATTAACCGATGCTCTAGAATCTGTATCTTAAGTAACCAGATCGGCAGTTACCAGTGCCGCTTTTCATAATTAGCAATTATTCGCCGTATTGACACTACATTCCAAGTAAACAACCCTTTAGACGAACTAAATTCATCTAATTAATTTTATATAGTTTTCTAGATGTTTACTCTAATAAACAATCAGACTGCCAAATACATGTTTCTCTAACAATCTCTAAAGCAGGAAATTCACAAAGAAAGTATGTGATTGTTTCCATCATTATCGACTCAACAACGACTCGTATCTGAATAATTTCGGATAAAATTTTTAATAATTTTTCGGATTTAATATTCAACATCATTATATCTGTTGGAGATACTTAGTTATCTGAAACACTTCAGAATGTTTGATCGAAAGGTTAAATAGCGCATTTGTAGATAGACGATAGAATAATGGTGCCTTTTCGGAATAATTTCAACTGTGTAAGTACTTTGGACTCACTAAGTTCGCATATAGTTTGTTTAGACTTTAAAATTTTTTTTATAAACGGAATATATTAATCTTTTTAAAATATATATCTAACACTATAATGAGTTGTCATATATTTCCCAAGTATTACGATTTAATATCTATTTTCTTTGAGTTCTTAAGTATTAATCGATTGTTGGGTAAAAGACATATACTAATATTAGAAAAAGTTAATAATCCTTCATAATAGTTTTACTGAAATCTGTATAAATAAATTTTAAGGTTGAAGGTTAGACTAATTTTGCAAAAGATTTAACAAAATAATGAGATTGCAGTTTTCTGCGACAGTACAAAATTACATCCAGACAAGCAGTGCAGATATCGACTAACGCCAGTGACTAATGAGTGCATATTATTATTGATCTGAGATCTAAGGCATTAGCATATACAAGAAAATGAAGTTCCAGATGAATTGCACAGACTAGGATCGGATGTATCCATATCTGAAGAATAAGTACTGATCTCAATAAAAAATGCTCAAATGTAAATCCAAAAACATATTACAATCAATAGAATCAAATATTCTGTGATTAAAGGAACATAAATGGTAAACTACAGGTAAAAATTCAAAACTAACACTGGGAGGACTAGAATTGAAGTGATTAAATTTGTGATGTTGCTGAGAGGCCAATGGTCATGCATACCGACAAATAAAGTATTCAATCTCATTTAACCAAAAATGCAGAAACTATTAAAAGAAAAAGTACTGCCAATTTCCTTTGCAAATGCCCAAATCTCGCTAATAAGTGTAGTGGACATCTCAGTTATAGATCTTCCAAAAATTATATACTTTATAAGCCATGCAAGTTGGTTTAAAACTAAGAATTATTACATATTCGAATGTGTAGTAACAAAACTGTTTCACTTTGTGGACACCAAAGATAATTTTGGCATCACTATAACCAACCAACCATGAGTACTATATAACCAATAAATACTTCTGTGAAGGTTTACAAAATGTATTAGCAAAAATTAAGTGTAAGCCACCAAGACCAAGATTAGCGCCAACAATTTCTAAGGGTTAAACATAAATTAAAAAGTCTAAAAATATACCGGATATTGACAACAATTCGATGAGGAGACAGGAAACATCTTGTAAAACCAGCAAAAGTACATGCTGTGAACATGTAAAAGACAACGCCGGTCCAAAATACAAAATATAAAAAAAAACTAAACAAAAGAAATATTCAATGAGGAACTGATTTGAACAGATTACGGCTATTGCGCTTATCGCGTATTTCAAGTAAGAAAAAAAACAAAGACAATACCCTGCACTCATATATATCTGTGTGTCCAAAAAGAGCACAAAATAAGACCGTGGAACAAAGAAATATATTGCGACATTTTGGACACGCATACGCCTCAAAGTGCGACAATGAAAATGTCTTTAAAATGCAAAGTGTGGCACCTCTGTGCGATGTTACACTTTTGCTTCAACCAAAATATGTGGAATATAGAGGATGGCTTGTCTTTGAGTTAAATGCATAAATTTATCTTATTGTGTGTGTAAGGAATCTCACCAATATTGGTTTTTTTTTCTTTCAATTTCTTATTGACTTTTTAGTCCACTCTTATGGATGTTTTAGTAGATATGTCCCTTTTGTTGCTATAACTATTTAACAAAAAATAATAATCAAATTGTCAAATCAAATTATCATTAATAAAACTAAAAACAGAGTAAAGATTAATAAAAAAAAATTAATAAATTAAAAATTAATTAATTTATAAAGGATATAATTACTTGTTTTATATTTTGTATGATTAAATAAAAATCAGCAAATACATTAATTGGTTGTATTTTATAAAATTTTGGACCTATGCTTCTCCTAAGAATTAAAGTAATTTATATTTTGATGGAACTGACAGAACTGGTTAATCATTAAGCTCTAAGGCAAAAAATTAGAAATAATCGAAAAAAGCATTAAAAATAAAAAATACTAATAACTAAAGTATGCATTAAAAGAATATAGGTAAATGTCAATGATTAAGTGTCCTCTTAAAACATTTTTAACGTCAAAAGAATGTGATCTGTTGAAAAAAGATTTGTCAGTGGAGTTATAAAGAGTAATACAGAGATTACTAAATATCCGTGACTCGGTTTTTTAATATCAAATCCGCTTTAATTTTTTTTAACACATTGGGATGAATAACAATTAAAAATAGCAGTTAACCAGACATATCTCTTAATAATACTATAACATATTTCTAAAGAACTAATGGAAAAAATTACAAAAACTATCACATCCGAAGGAATCACAAGCTGTACAAGCTTTATCACGATATTTATATAACTCACCGAATTAACATCGAACAGCTTCTTTTGCTTGGTCATGTCGTGGGAGTGGATGAAGATGCTCCAACGAAAAAAGTATTTGTAGTGGTAGTTGGTGGAAAAAGGTGTAGAAGTAGACCGCGTCTTCGGTGGAATGAGCAAGTTAAGGGAGCACTGACCGGAATTGATGTACAAAATTGGAGAAGACGCGCACGAAGCAGAGGCGCCTGGATAGACATGCTACGTCAGGTCGAAAATAGATAATGGATTATTAAGTAAAAAATAAAAATCTTATTTAAAAAAAAAATTCAAAATGAAGAAAAGGAAAGGTCAAGAATATTTTTTTTTTTGGAACTACAATCATTTAATTAAAGCAGTTTTCAATTTCCTTTATTGTTATTTTATTTTCAAAACATTAAACCAATAAAATCTATTGAAATGATACTTTAAATATAATAATTTTATGCAACGTGTAGTCGTGTTCTTTGTGAACTGTCTTTAATCTGTCAGAATCTTGAGCCGAAAATTTAAATTCCCGCATAACATTTAAAAATCTTAAAGGAATACTTTTTTGTCGTTAATGGAAAGATCGCTTGTTATCAAAAGCATCGACCATGTTTACAGTGTTATAGTATATAGGAATCCTCGTACGCGTAGTTAATTTCGAATATACTACAATAGCAGTCTCAAAATACATCAGGAAAAGTATACAAAGTATGCATTATAAACTGGAATGTGTAATGGATATCAAATTAAAAATTTGATGATATATTCAAAATAATATTCAATAATATTACAAAAAAGTAATGAGAGTATGCTGTTAATGTCTCTACTACATATATTTAACAGAAGTTCAAATTGGTTACTTCAAGAAGAGTTTCACAGATTGCTTCTCTAACGATCAATTCCAACATTATTAAAGAATGTTGGCCTTAATCATTTTCAGTGCTTTTATCTATCCTTATTCTTAATTTAGCAGCAAATTTTCAACTTCAAATTCTACATCATTTCCATATTCAGAATAATACATTCTATTGATATACTTTTTATTTTTTCGAATACTCAGACCTCCAAACGTTCACTCCAAATCAATGCTATCAAAGTGCAATATAAGATAAGTAATTAGTAGGAAATTAGTAGTAGATTATCTGATTATATATGTAATAAAGCTGATAGTGCAAAGCAATTTATATAAGACTTATAAGTTAATTAATTTATAAAATACTAATAAATTCTTATTTTAACTCTTATTGTAAGGAAATCGATTAAAATAAAAACAGCTTTTACAGTTTTCGCTAAGTAACTTCATCGTTAAAATGCTTGCAATACACTAAAATACTTGCATTTGTTCGGCTAATTCGTTGTATGGCTAATATAAATAATAATAAATTAGATAAAAACATTAAAAGTACAATATCGATGGCAATAATAATATAAAATTACCAGCAACACAAAAACTACAGCAACAGCATATAAATACAGAAACACATTACTTAAAACTATGCAATAAAATAAAATATAACACAGGACTGTTTACTTTGGCCTATATTACTGGTATAGTGAAATACCAGATATGAGACTTAAATTTATATACCAAAAAAATAACAATTGCAAAAGTAAAAAAAAATGGAATTTTACTACTAAACCACACCACTGGCTACCTTGTTCAATCTAATAATTTAGTGATGTGGAATTTAAAGTAATCGGTTCATGTTCCATCAGTTATGTATGATTGTTATATTGTTAGATTTTTAATTACTGATTTTAATTCGATTTTGTATGCTATATGCAAAGCTTTCATGGAAAGACAACAATCGTATAATTGAACTTCTATTATAACTGAGGATACCAAATATTTGATCATCATGCGTTGGACTTAGGTAGACCTCACTTTAAGCTTTCCTTTGCCCAGCAAATATACTCCATATGAGACTTAGTGTGAAATTTTTTCTTATTTCTAATAGTCGTCTTTTATAAAGCTTCTTTAACTTCTCGTCTTCTTAGAAGTCATTGTCTGTCTTTTGTAATCTATAAATCTGCGATCACAAATTTCGGTCGCACTCTTGAAGGTTTTATTTTAGTTGGAACTCGACTAAAACGTTTTTAGAATATCTTACAAGATTAAACTTTTACTCTCCATTTTTTCTCGTTTAGAGTCGAAAATGCCCATCAGATCTTCTTCCGTCTTAGTCTTAGCATCCTCTACCTGCTTCTGTCAATGTTTTTGGTTGCGAGGTGTAGCATAGTATCGTGTGATTTATACACACTTTCGCATATCACGTTTATATTTAAGTTTTCAAATATCAGTTTCGGTTATGTTGTGACGTCTTTCGCTTAGTTGATATTCCGTAATGCTTTACCTAGCTATATGAAGCTTATCATACGTTGAATATATTTAATCATCGTTAACAAGTTTTTGAAGAATTCATCTTGTGCATCTAGTGTAAATAACCATTTATTCCATTAATGGTCCTGAAAAATTATCAGGATTATTACAGATTATTATTTCAAGATTATAATCGTTTATAAATGATATAAGATGTCATTGCTATTTCTATTCCAACAAATAATTTATATATGATCACAAAATTATATTGAACAAATCCTTTTCTTGATATTTCAGAGAGAGAGAGAGCAACCGCCATTATGAGTTAAGTATGCTGCGAAGTAGCAAATCACATTGTTTTGACCTTGTGTATACGGCTAACTTATTAAATATCAGTTTATGGTTAACGAAAAGTAATGAAACATTACCTATATATACTATTTCAGTCGCAACTAGTCCTCAGTCGCAACTAGAAAAAATTAACTAATCGCCTATTTACGCGACCAAAACTTATCTTAATTTTGAAAACAAGATTATGCGACATTCACACTATATTCTTTTTCCTTGAAAATCGACAAAATAGTGTTTGGTAGGAACTTGCAAATAAAAATATATTTTGAGACTAGACACTACTATAAAAGGTATCAAAAATACTTTTAGCTATAAAAAGACAACAACAAAAATTTCAAAAAATTAACTAAAATTTTTGTTGTCGTCTTTTCGTCACTATTCAAACCCTTCTAACTTTTAAATAGTTTCTTTTCGTAATAAGATGTGTCACTTTCGACAAAAAAAAAATTAACTATATAAAATAATTATTATTTTTATTAATATTATTAATTGTTTTGAGCATGTAAACTTATTCAAAGAAATAATTCTCTATTAAATTGATTTTTAACTTCCGTTTTGAGGAAATAAAATAAATTTTCAATCTATTGTCTTCAATAAAGAGGTTTTTATCGAACATTAGTAATATTGCAACAACAAAATTATTATATTTTGAGTTAATTGTATTTTTAGCTAAACAAGTATTGCCAAATACCCATCACCAGTGACCTTGGAACTATTTCTTATATTAAATTATTTGTAAATAATTAATTCAACTAAGGGTTGAACTCGTACCCTGCCAAATTTAGAAATCAGAGTCAGTGTTCCTAAGGCAACTGACCGAAAGCTATATTTAACTTGTATGTTCGAACAAAAATTTGGTGTGAAAGTTCATTAACATTTGCTGTGTTATATAGAACGAAATCACAAACCAGCTGTAGAATAATTGTATTAAATAATAATGTTTATATTTTTAATTATTAAATTTTAATATTATTTTGAAGAGGCATTATTTATAGCATCATTTTATTACTTTTTCTTGAGTATAAAACCGAGTCCAGGAACGTAATATAGAGTATATCATGCTAATATTACTTTACAAAAATATTTCTCCTTAAACAGACTTATCGTAGTAGGATGTGTTCGACAAAACTGAAATGATTACTTATATTTTTCAAATCGACTTACTTAAACATCATCCAAATAGATGCCAAAATCACATCATTATACTCTAACAATCGCACATACATTTGATTATCAATGAACGATCTAATTTTGGTTTAACACCGTAATAACTTCAAAGGCTACCTTAGTGAAAAACCGCCAACGCTATTCTATAGCGAATAGAAAAAAATTTAGGCAAAAATCCTAATGAATCTAAGAGTAAATCAGACAAGAAACTGGAACATAGGCAAAACATAAAATTACTTTTTGTTTGCATGCAAATCAACATAAAAGCTTTGTACATTTGACTCGATGTACAACTGCAACATTAGTCGAGGCTATAAGGGTATCATGGCCTCGATCATAAAGCTACGCGTGCCAATATGTGTACGTGCATGTTGGGCATATTCGACAAACACAGAACACAGCATGCGAGCTGCATCTAGATTTATAACAGAGATATCGAGGAGCATGTCTTCACAAGACCTCTCATGTATTAGGCGCGTATTTGCTGATCTCGCTGTCCAGACAGACTCGTACTAACTGCCGTATATTGCTGGCATCGATTGCTTGACTACTCACTGGTTCGAATCTATTAGCAGCAAACATGATCAGCGCCAAACACAAATTCAAGTTACATACTTCATCAACTGCAGCAGCTGCAGCAACTGCAGCAACAGCAGCAAAGGCAGCAACAGCAATAGTAACAGCAAAAGCAGTGGTTACGGCGGCGGCGGCGGCGGTAGTCGTTGCCATTAGATTGCAATTTCTCCAGATTTTAACTTTTACTGCGGCCGCATATGGCGCATGAGCAAATTGTTCAGTTATTTGATAGCTGCAACATTACTGAACTTTGTGGTGCATAAATATCGTATAAATTTTAAATAACTGCCCATAAGTTGCGTGTGTATGCCTCTCAGTGTTATGCACGCTGCCTCGCTTCACCTGCACTGCAGTGCCCATTAAAATCTTGCAACAACTCATTTAATCTATAGGGAAAACGATGCTGGATGTGAAAAATACTGCAACAAAATTAAACAACATAAAAACTGCAGCGCAGAATTGTTAAAAGGCTTTATGCTTTTAGATTGTTCATCACGATAAGAACTATTTTATGGCATTCGCATTTGCTGATATGGCAAAATTATTTAATCACAGATGTTTATATGGGCCAGTATTTTTGTGCCTATCGATTTCTGCCACTTTTCTGAACTAAGGTTCAATGATTAGCAGAGTTCGGCAGAGTAATTAATTGGGAAAACAGATAAGAAACTGCGAAAAACTGTTAGAAGTTGAAGATCTGGTTTCTTATGATCAATACCAGTTTGTTAACAATACGTTCAATACGAAATAAATAATTGTTTCCTAATTAATCACTAAGATCAAACATAAAAATACGGCAGCTCTTCCTAAAATGAAGGTTATATGTGAAGATCAGGAAGTCGGTTCTCTGATATAAGTTAGAAGTTTAAGTGAGGTACATATCGTATGTACTAGTAAATAACTGTTCTATAGAAATAGTCAAGCTGGTCGGATTTATATGAAATATTTTGGGGATGAGATTGGATCCCCAGAATGTTTTATTACAGAATAAATAAATTGCAACGAAATGAATGCATAATTTACAAGCACGCACAAGATAAACTATTTTGCGTGTGTATAATAAAAAACTGGATATCGAATTACAGCAATAATATATTGTTTCCATTTATTCATGCGCAATATGCGTTTTATTTACATATATTAATTATATCCTATTCACTGCCACATTTGAAAGAATATAGTCAAGTACTAAACGACCTAAATAAAGTTATGTTTACTTTTTCATTCCAAAATCTATCACATTTCCACGAATATAAAACTAAAGAGTATATATAAATAACAAACAATCTTCAACCGTTCAGGAGAATTTCATGAATAGATCAACACTGGCGTTTTCTGGGGCTCCACAATTACAAACGAATTATAACGAATTATAATAATCAATCAGGCTAATCTACCTCTATCTGTCACTCTACCTAATTAAACTGTAGAATACTGTCTTCTCTGATGAGGAAAATCTTCAAACTGAGTAATTAATAAACAAACAAAATGATTTACTTCATTTACAAAAGAGATCATAAGTAAATTCAGAATTTTCGAACTGGTACAATCACTCAGGCACAACTGTTTGTGATCATATAAACAAATGCAATGGATGTTAGTAGTTTGGTACTATTAAGACCAATATGTGTGAATGCAAAATGCAGCTGTGAACAAATTTTAATTCTACGGTGAGATAAATTGAAATAGTGTACATCAATCATGTAAGCGGTTTGGAAGATTGAACTTTTCAGCAAGATTCGTTGCCAGACATAATTCACACCGGATAACATTCAGTCCTTTATTAAGACTGCACAGGATTCTTTATGTGACCAGTAAAATCTACCAGTTATTGATATCCGAAGGAAAGCCTTTCTTAGTACATGTGACTGCGACTAGCAGTTTGCGTTAACTGACAGAGCTGCCATCCTTTAAAGTTAGTGATGTCAAGTCAAGTTTCCATATCTTACAAATTTTTTAGATTACGTTTTATTTATGTTATTTTTTATATTACCGCAAGTAACTGAACTCTATTTTTTCTCTGATATGTAACAAGTAGTATGAAACAGATTTTCCTTGAGAATGGGCTAATGAAAAAAAAATATGTCAGAAACCGGTGGTTAAGTGCCAGGGATATAGTCAAGTTGGTAGATTTCTTAGGTTGGTTTACGATATATGCTATATACTTCAAACTTCAGCTCTGGTAAACGGTCAGTGGCTCGTCGGAAGTATCAGAATTAGTCATAATTTACGTCGTCATTATATACTTCGAACTTTAGTTTAGTTTAGGGATATAGTCAAGTTGGTAGATTTCTCAGGTTGGTTTACTATATATGCCATATACTTTAAACTTCAGCTCTAGTAAACGGTCAGTGGCACATCCGTTCAATTACAATTGATCATTATTTGTGCCAAGCTGATATTTGATACATATTTTTAAAATAAATATGAAAAATTTAAGATAAGTTTAAAAACTTATTTTCAAAACTGGTAAACAAATGGTCATTGGCTCATTTGGAATATCATAATTTGCCATTATTTCTATCCTAGAGAGATTTGGTACACATTTTTGGAATGAATTTAGAGAGTTTAAAATATCTTAAAAAAATTAAGTACTTTTAGAATTTCAGTTCAATTGTACTGTCCTTATGCTCATATACTGGAATATACTCATTTTCTTCAATTTCTCGAAACTTATGTTGATGAAGTCACTTAGCATGATTTTGTCCTGTTAATAAAGGTTTCACATTGGTTTAGTGGCTTGAAGAAAATATACAGACACTACAGTTAACCTTTGCTAGTGAAATTTAAAGTGCTTTTCATTTTTTTGAAAGAAATTGCAGCATGTCTGATTGCAAGTGTCAAAATAGCCCGAATAGTAAAGATTTGCGAACGCTAACAGCCTTCCACTACTCCAAAATAAACCAATTGAAGCAATCAAACTCTTCACAAACCATTTAGTCCGTTCACTAACAATAGGTAACGGCTTCTGCAACAATAAATTTATCAATAAAATGTCGAAATCATTTTATTAATGCACACATTACACGATAAATTTCGTGCATCATCATCGAGCAGCGTGCAGCGTGCAGTGTGCAGCCTAGTACGGTAACGTTATGTACCATAACCTATGCGATCATATAAACAAATTACGGACTTTTGTCTTATATTAAAATGCACTCAACTCAAATGTTGATATAAACTATGTAGCCGCGGTGCAACAGCTACAGCTACAGCAACAACAACAGTTTGCTGAAAATGTGTTTATCTGCATTCTGGCAAGGCAAGAAATGGTCAGCCAACATCAATCCAGGCAGCATCAAAACATTTTGGACCACTCAAACTAACTGACATGTGCCTGTCGTAACAGAATGGTAATTTGTGTGCTATCGTGGAACACCCAAATCATTAATCAAACATGTTAGCATAGCGCGCATAGAATATACGTACTGCATCGACTACTTCCAAGCGGGGGTACACCAGCAGCAGATTTACTCCATGAAGCAAAAACTCGCAAACCTAAAAAGCGACTTATGCAATGTTTACTTACAGATCGTAGTGCAGCAGATCGCAAGTTTGGCAGTTGCTTTGCATACTCATGTCGAGTTACTTAGCATTTTCCAGCCGAAGTTGTTATTCACATGCCAAACTGCATAGTTTACGTCTCTTGCTCCTCCATCCTTTAGCACAAATACTGTTGGGGCAACTCTGTAACAACTGCATGCAGTACTCAACGCGTACAGCACATATATCAGCTGGAATATGACGAATTTACTGGACATATGAACGCACAGTTTTGCCTAATTTGACTGCTACGAACCAAGGCTGTTGCAACTCTACAACTCTACAACTCTACGACTCTGCAACTCTGCAACTCTGCATCTCTGTAACTCCAGTCAACGCCAGGCGCGGGGCCACTAAGTGCACAAGTACTGTGCGAATTTGTGGGTTAAGCTTTGAAGCATTTTACATATTAACATGTGAACTGGGGACGGCTGAAATTATGGTAATGGCTTGCAAAGTGATGTGGTATTAAAAAATTTTTTGTTGAAAAATCAAAATAAAATAAAATAAAAATTAAAATTATGATTTCAAATTGGGATTGAGGCGCTGAAGTGACCGCAGCGCTAAATTGCTTAATTCTTTTTATTGAAACAGTTGTTATTTATCATTAAAACCGTTTGACTTTGTTGAGATACTCATACTGCGAAGTTTGCTCAATCGGTAGCTGTTGGTTTCACAGTTGCTCCGATTTATCCAAAATATTAAGAAATTCAGTTTATCAACACTTGAGCTTTAATTAATTTTGAAATTTCAATTATTTTATTTCTTTATCCGCAGTATTATAGCTTTAAATTAAATTAAAAATCAATCAAAGCAAGATTTAAAAATATTTTAATGAAAATAATTAATTTTTGAAACTATACATATACATATATAAGTGATAGTAACGGTTGTTATCTGGTATTAATAATATGAAAAAAGTGCATTTTTCAGAATAAAGCAGTATAAAGGTTAATAAGACATCTCTGCACTTCGAATATATTTTTATGACATTTTCGATTGGTAAATCTGGATTCAACCTAGATTTATTCTCGATCTGTTAAATTTTATTTCCCAATCGAATTTTTCAACATTTTTGTAGTTTCAGTAGTAGACATTTATGTTTTTCATAAATATATATGTCAAATCCAATCACATTTTCCATGTCAAGTCTTATAAAACAGCTGTGAGTTTCTGGATTATCTAGCAAAATATCTAGAGTGTTATAAATTTATTTTAATTGAAATATGTAACACTCAAAATTTACCGATCAAAAATTAAAACTGCACTAAATGTGAATCTGGATTGAATAACCTATCCCAGATTTACCAACCGAAAACGGGATTTTAGTTTACGATCGTTTATTATAATAACCAAAAAGAGTAGATAAGCAAAAGCTGAGTATAAAGTTATAGATCTGCCCATCAGATTCAATTCATACTTTCACATCTTCATCGTACATCCTGAACATAGAGAGAGATTTGACACCCACAGTCAATTTGAAAGAAAACTTTGGTGCTTCCAGTTCGAGATAATTTATATAAATGTTCACTGGCCGAAATTCACTGTAAATTATAGATTCCAATGATAACCATAATGGCTTGCCAGTTTCATATCTCAACAACTTTTATAATTTACTGATTGCTTTGGAATTTATGTAATTATAACAGTAGTGTTAATATATTATAATAAAATTTATGATATAGTAAGATACTAATACTGTTACCAAAATAGGCAGTAAAACCTTAAACCAAAGCCTTTATAATTGTCAAAATTTAAATAAAAATTTTTAAGAAGAATTACTTTTACTATTTTCTATAAAATTTATATATAATTCCTTGAATGAAACACGTCTAATATTTATAAACTTAATATTTAATACCTATTAAGTACACTTAATAGTCAAGATCTGTCACCAAGTGATTACCATCTGTCCATAATGAACGATTTTTCTGGTGAAAAATTCGTTCAAACTAATAAAAATCGACTGTAGTCATTTTTTGCCCATAGAGACGAGGACTTCTATCAAAGAGGCATAATTACATTATCGTCAAAATGGCTACAAGTTATCGAACAAAACGGTACATCATATTTGACCGAAATCGGATTATTCTAACTATAGTAAAAACTACACCTATTTTAATAATATTTAACATAGAGAGTACATCATCAATTGCTACTCCATAATTTTTATTAAAAAAGTAACCAAAAGAGCAGATGCTTTTATATGACCTAATATTCTAGGTAGATTAGATGAATATAGTTCTTAATGCGGAGCCATTAAATCTTAAAAACTTCCCAGTTTTCAAATAAGGGGGATTCAATAATAAAATCGAAAGTTGCAGATATTGATATTATTCTTACAATAGAATGTTGAAAATTATTAAATTATTAATTGACTGACACATTGATCATTTTACTAAAGGGAGTAAGGTTTAAATAAACCTCAACTCCACCTTATTATAGTATTGACAAATATAGTGTTAGACATAGAGTTGTCCTTAAAATACATCCAGTCTTTGATAACTCTTCTTAACTGCGCCTCTCATGAAAACTGACCCAATATAGTTAAAAATTTCTTTATTTTAATTTCTATATACATATTTAATCAACGTACTTACTAGACTTATGGGCATATTTGTAATTGCTAAGCAATTTAATTACTAAATTAATTAGAACTTTCTCATTTCGTCTCGTACATATATTATTCGGTTGACGAGAATTCATTCATAAGTCAGTCTCTATGTGGAATAATGCGTGGGACTTAAATTTTACTTTAATGAAAATGTGTTCAAGTTGTTTAATTTTTTTTTCAGAAATTTGTGAATGATAAATTATAAATCAACAAATGCTTTTTTGTTTGAAAAGCGTATATGACAAGCTTTTTATTTGCTTAAGTAAAATAAATTACGAAGACAATGATTGATATTTGTTGCCAGAAACTTTGAATCAATGAACATTAATTTATGAATGAAACTTCCAACACCGCGGCATGGAAATAAAACACTGTTCTCCAATGTATGTAAACCACAAAATTCACTAATTCATGGAACAACACCTTTGACTATTGTGTTTGGAGCTCTACGCCTACAATTGTTGTGTCTAATAATGTCTCAGGTAAGAACAAATTAATTGTCAGTGAATGCATTAAAAGCGTAGTAATTTTTGTTTTTAAATGAAATTATTTTAAGTCAATTGTAAAATGCGTGCAATTGTTTCAAATGTCAAAAAAAATTAATTAATTTTAGATTATGACTAAAATAATAACATAAGCTCTAACTTATGAGTGCAAGTAGTTTAATAGTTAGCTTTAGCAAAAAAAAATCGAATAAAGACTGTATTATGCCAGTATAAAAATATTTTAAAAGGCAGCAACAACTACTAGTTAGTTTACTAATTAACATTGAGAATGAACGCAACAATAGATACGGATATTAAAAGTATTCTACAATTCAGAAGAAAATTCATTGAGTCATACCATTAAGGTTTTTGCTATTTCCTCACAGTTAGCTCTACGCTTATTCTACATAATTTCGTGGACTTCTTTGATGTTTTCTGAAACAATCACTGAGTTTCGAGTTCCAGAGCATTAAGTATCCTTGCCGAATCTTCCCCCAACGCGATACGTAAGATCCACTATGAGTCTTCTAAGCTAAAGTGGACAAATTTGTTAATTAAAAAATTAACAATATATCCTGGTTCTAGATCCCAGCGTCATTCATTTCAATGGAGGATCTAATAAGATTAAAGGCAAATAAGTTAGGTAGAAGTTTAATCTTACATTTCACAAAATCTTCAAGTGTTGGTGTTCTCTAGTCCTATATTTAAAAAGAGTTCAGTAACAGAAGTATTTCCAATGAAAAAACAGTGGTCTGATCACATTATTTAGGTTTGTTTTACTTTTATTATAAATTAAGAGAATATTAACAAATCGACAATTAACAGAAATATTGACAGATTAATTAGCATTAAGCAATTTTGATTTTGACTCATGCGAACTATTTAGACAAACTTAGACCTTTCGACTCGACCCAAAACTTCTCTAAAAATTCGTATACTTAGATACCATTACAGACTATTTAGACAAACTTAGACCTTTCGACTCGACCCAAAACTTCTCTAAAAATTCGTATACTTAGATACCATTATAGACTTATTGATTTTATAGGGAAAAAATGATTAGGTCCTATGAAAAAAGTTAATGACAACTCCTTACCGTCGAATTATTCATGGCTAGCGCTATAGTATACTATATAAATACGGTAGCTCTGGATCTCATATCAACGAAGATATGAGGTTTTCTTAGCTTCTGACTAGCTGAGATACTTTGGTCCAGCGGAGGAAAAGTTTGAAAACTGCCTGGTTATCCGAATATATAAAAACAAATCATATGAGCATTTCATTTACTAATAATTTTAAATACATAAATTAATTAATTAATTTGAATATATATAAGATAAAAATGCTTACTATTCCATTTCTAATATTCATTTTGTTTTCTTTTATTTACTTTATTTATTTTTAATGTTTACAATTTTTATATTCCATATTGTAAACAGCACAACAAAAAACAAAGTATTTAACATATTTTAAAAGTGATGCCAATTTGTTTCAACCAGACTTAATGTTGTTTTTTAACAACTCTGGAAGAAAAAATTACGGCTAATGTGAAGATATTACTTTTGTTCGTAATTAATGTGAATATATATCTCTATATAAAAGGACATAAAATATTTTCTTATTAATTTCATACAATAAATCTTTCACTTACGTTTATTGGATACTGTAAATTGCAAGTTGCAATAAACGGGCACATATGCGTTATTAATTGTAATTAGTTTCATGGTAATTTAACTGACCGTAAAGACACATTAATTCCGTCAAAAGCAATTTAATATTAAGTACCACGAAAGTCCATATTGGTATAAACGAGCAGCATTTACAGTAACAACAGCAATAGCAATAACAACAACAGCAACAAAACCAGCAACATTTGCTCTTAGAGTGCTATTTGACTTTTTGCCTGAAGCCCAAGTATCTCTATCGCAGATCCGTAGATTTCTATGTAAATGATGTCATTTATGACAGTCACTAGTGCCAGAAGTTCGCAAACAGTTGCCAATCCATCCATTTGAACAAATCCCCAATAAACTGTCCATGGAAAAGGAATGCAAGTTGCCAATTGCTGCTCACTTATAGATAAGACACATAAAAGGTGTTTAAGTACGGGTAACCTGAAAGCTTCAGTTAACTGCACTAGCAGCAGCAATAGTCACTGCGCCACCTGCCAAACAACTGTTTAACCTATAAAGACGACCATTAATCGTTTTTGCTGAAGGGTAAAAGTTGGTCTTTATTTTTTTTTTTTGTTGTTTATAACATTTATTTCATATATATGATTCTTTTTTTTTTTATTTTGACTCCTCTTTTCCTAACTACGTTTGTTCATTTATTTATTTTAACTCATTTTTATTGCCAATGTTCACGCTTTGACTGAAGTCATGTCAATGAAGTTTTATGACTTCAAAATGGATGGATGGATTCAAAATAGCTGCAGGAAGATAAGAGATTGACTAAAATATATAATTGAAAAATAAATACTGTTATTTTGAGAAAGAAAAATAACCCAAACAGAACCGTACATTGAAATACATACAGACAATCCACACAAACGCCAGTAGGTTGAAAAGTCATACTTACTATATCATAAGCAATTTTTAAATGTAAAGGAAACGGCTACCTTGTGTCAAAAGTGATCATCATTCTTAAAGTTAATTAAAAATTCTATTAAATTTGGGCATTAATTTTAATTATTTGTTTGGTTTAGTACTAAAATATATTTTAAATATTTTTTTAATAATTTTTTATACGGAAGCATTTCATATTACAACATTGCAAATATTTTAGCTAAATCTTTTAAATGTATAGTCAAGTAAAAGTATTTTTTATAGAATATGTAATATCTATTATGATAATTAAATAAATAATAACAGTTATTGTTTTCAATAAAAATTTAACTTAGACATTTTTATTATTTTCTTAAAATGTAAATATTTACGCTAATACATCTGAATATCATCTGGATCCGAGTCAGCATTTGAGGTGCTGCATGTAGTGATTAATTTTACTTTTGATTAATTCATTGCTTAACAACAACGTACGTATTTACAGAGTTCAAAAACCAGAGTTGGACAAAAATATTCCAACAATCTTCAAAACTTCCTTACTACTGGCTAATCTTTTACACACAGTAGTTAAAGGTCAGATTAATCAAATTTATCTAAATCAACTAAATCTAGAAATAAAATGCATATGAATTCTTTTTTTGCATATGACAATAGCTACATCGAAGAACTTATAATAATCCTTGCCGCATCTTCCCCTTTTTAACTCTAAACTTAATCTTGAAGAAATTATGTAAAGACTTAACAATGCATAAGCAGATAATTTCGAGTATATCTCAAAATAAATTGCTAATTTACGTATTTACCAAATCCTTTTATTAAGAATATGTCTTAATTGCATATAACAACTAGTAATGGCTATTGATAACTTTATCATCATAGGGAGGTACTGAACTCATTTCTTGATAATTGTGGGGTACAATCAGATAGAATAAGAAGATGTTTTATTCTGTATTTATCCATTAAAGTGTAAGTGTGTAAGTGTAAGTGTAAGTGTGTTCGAATCCCATCTGTGAAAGGCAGTGAGTAATAGGAATATAACCTGCTTAGAATTTGTTGATTAATATGAGTTTGAATTATGAATTGTTCAGATTGCATTATATGAAATTCGCATTTGGACCTTAAGGTCAAAACTTCTGAGAAAGTTTAATTTTATTGTTCCAAACGCAAGTAAACATCCCACAATAAACATGAATCATACGAAGTAAATTAAGATACCCACCAGACGAGCTTGACAATCGACTGTGAGTCGTACTTGACCACACCTAATAATCTAATCCAGCCAACCCGACAGTATGCGGTCTTCCTTTTGGAAGGTTTCTTTTCATTCACAGGAACGATGGTTTATATTGTGAGTTTTTAGCCCGACACATAGGTTTATATATACAACGGAGCCGGATGTTCCGTTTTTTCTAAAAGCTTATTAAAGAATATATAATTATCAAACCTAGAAACAAAAAGAAGTAAGCTAATTTTGATCCCTCTAAAATGTAACAGTGGTCTAAACTATGGTATATCAGAAATAAAAACAAATAAAAAGACTTGAGAGTCGAGAGTTTGCAAAAGTATAACAAAGACAGAGTGCTGAAATTGTTAGATTCTGTGGATGCGCACATTAATTGAGAATTGCACTCTCTCAAATCTTATGCAATATATATTCCGTCAGGAATATATGCTGGAGTTCAAAGTAAACCTCTATAATATCATCTAAATAAACTATTATCAAAATAAAACGGAGCTCTTATTATAGTGGATCAACCAAGTAGTCACAAACACTATTGAGTAAAAGTGCTTTAGACCCTAATTCACGGTTCTTCAAGCAAAGAAGAAGAAAATTCTAAATCAAACGAACTAACTATAAAATAATATAATTGTAAATTTAAACGAATAATATTAAATCCTTGAGATATCATATCACAAGTTCATTTAGCAAAATTATTTTATTTGACTGACTTCTCAATGAACTCTAAAGCTCTTAAGACTTCTGGCGCCAACGAAATCCGTGACTCCAATTAGATTCAGCAAAAATTTTATTTTGTAATAAATTAATGTGTAATAAATCATATAAAACAATAAGTACAAATTATAAAAAAAGAAAAATTTTAAATATTTAATTTGTTGTAAATATGATGTAAATATAAGAGTTGGGAGGACAGTTTTTTGCTAAAATGAATTTCGCACAAATCATTGTGCTCCCCATAGGCGCTAGGCTCCCCAGTAGAAACAAATGCCTTACAGTCAAAAAATATTAATCGCCTGCAATTAAAAAACGTTTTAAAAATGCATTTTCCATGTATGCATAAATTACGCATTGTGCGAGGGGAAGTTAAGGAGTTGAGGAGGTGCGGAGGTGTGCAGTTGCGAAGCTAAAATATATTGAGCCGTTGCCACTGCTATTACGGCTACTTGGAGTGCAGATGCATTTTGGTTGTTAAGCCTGTTGACGACGTTGACGAGAAGATGTTGGTGATACGTTAGTACGTCTGTACGTTTGTACGTGTGTAGAGCGTGTCACATTTCATTGCAACATTTTAATTAACTTGCAAATGTCAGCGATGTGACATATTAAGCGAGAACAACAACAGCTATAACTAACTGCAACAAACAACAGCGATATGCAACAATAACAAGCAACTACTTTAACATTTACAGCAACAATTTCAGTCGCAACAGCATCAACATTGTTGACAGTGAGTTGAAAAAAATCACACTTAATTTTAGCGTATCGGTGACATTAATTCAAACCAAGCTGTGGTACCACCCGCTTCGTGAACTCTCTATGAGATTTGACTACATAAATGGTTGGAATTATTTTAGTACCTTTTTTTTTTAATTTCGTGCATTGCAAAACATAATAAGGAACTTTATTATAAAATTATTAAGCATAGCGTGGATTAAATGCTGGCGCCCTCTAGTGTTTAAGTTATTTCGTGAATGCAAGACAATTTTATGCACATGTTGCGTTTAATGTTGACTTGCATGTTGCCACATTTGGCTTCCCTCAAATCTGGAAAAATAAGCTCCGCACTTGCAGACACTGGTACCGCATCGCCTGACACAACTCAACATGATCGCTAAGATACGACATAACACATATCAAAATGTTACTTCACTTCATTTCTGATCTATTAAAATTTTACAAAAATAAAATAAAAACAGTCGTGGCAATTGAGACCGATTTACAAAAATATTATTTACTGAATGAAAAACTATTTAAATAAATAACGGCAATTATTAGAACATTATAAGAACATTATTAGAACCTTCTTATGATATAATATTTTTAGGGAACTACTACTTTATTTTAGTTCATAGATCTGGGCTTCATTCTATTGGGAGTGGCTAGTCTAGTTAAGGTGTAAGTTATCTACCCACAGAAGACAGTATTAGATCAGTTTTAAAAACTAACCAAAATAAAGCTAATGGAAGTATGAAACTTTGAGCCAGATTGACTCCAGATTAACCAATTTCATTAATACACATACGCTTATATCCACTGTTTCCCCTGCAGTTAAGACAATTTGTTAATGAAATAAATATTTGGTTGTTTCCATTGTCATAAGCTGATTTATGCATATGAAATTGCTTGTTTTAAAACTCCTGAGGTTCCTGAGAAAGCAGTGTTCGCAGTGAGACACTCTTTTTAAATCTCTTTTTTAAGTATAAATTATATTATTAGAAACAACAGTGATTACTTCAGGGCATATAAGAATACATAATGTACTACAACACATACTTGGTTTATGTTCATGCTTTCTTATGAACAATCTACTTAACACACAAATAAAAATATAATTATTCAATACAAAAACAAATTAATTAATAAAATAATTAATATGAACCTCAAAAAAGTGGCCGTTGTAGAAAAACTCGTATGGAAAGAAAATTAGTTGGACCTCCTATACATTATCATCAATCGATAGAATTTCGATCCAAATTGCTAACGTTAAAAGTATTCGATTTCAGGCATAAAATATGTATATTAGACGTATGTATGTAACGGATTTTATTATTCAAATAGATTTCATAATTATTTTGTAAACAAATATCACTTTTCATTAATAAATTTAGTTCATGAAATACCACATTCTGTCTCATTATAGGAGTCATTAAAGTGGATTTATTAGACTAAGAGTCTGTAAGTGGTATACTAATAAAATTAAAATTTCAAAATATTTTTTAAAAAGTTCTATTTTCTATTGAGAGTTACTATTTATTTGCTCCATAATCAAGAAAATAATCTCGAAGTCAGAGTATAGATCGCACAATTCAATTGGTAACCTATATTTTATGTATTGAAATGACTCTATATCGATTTTGTGTCTTAGAGGAATACTTAATATTTAATTATTCGTATCCATTTGGGTTTACCAAACTTTTTCAGACATATATAAATTCATGTTCTTAGTTGTACGATAACTGCATTCACATGACGAAGTGGATGTTTCGCGAAGTTGATGGTCATTCTCAATTACAGTAGCTTCAGCTGGTTTATTCATGAGATTAATATCATCACTTTCAAACAGTTTGGTGACATACTTCAAAGATCTAAAAACTTTGCAACTGACAATTGTCATATTATTGCATGGAATGATGTCTTCTTTTATATGTTTTGTTAATCTGTTCCACCATAAATTTTTTCTGGTGAAACAATGAAAGAGTCAATCAATTAAATTGATTTTCTATTTAAATTTTTATGAAAAAAATAATAGTTTTTTTATTATAATTTCAGCTTAATCCATTGTTTGATCTGTAATAATTTGATCTATAATAAATTGTCACAATACCTTTCAGAAAAATTTTTCTACTAAATTATATCTACTATTTATTAAAAAGGGATTCAAGTTACTGTTGCCCAAGTTTATGGATCAAGGATCGTTTTAAATATATCATATTAAAAGTACAGCGATAAACTCTTTTATTATTTCATTTTTTTTTGTATTGAAATTGCTTTTTAAACTCTTACCTATTTAACTTTAAGATGCATACTCAGTATCTTTCATTCAGCTGAATTCCCAAAACTGAAAAATTATGTAGAATGGTGCCTGCCATTTCTTACAATTCTTCATTGTAACATTACTAGTAACTTTATTTCAATATGACAACGATCTATCATTCAGTTTGTTTGTTAGCTGATTAAACAAGGTATTCTCTGATGTTTTATACTTCTATTATGACTCATTCCAAAACAAACAAAATTATTATATATTATATATTTGCCTGAAACTATCCATCTAACATCATCTATCTAACATTAACTATCTAACATTACAGATAGCTCTCTAGAGCCGAAGGCTTACAAAGTAGATGGGCAACATTTTTCTTTTCCCACTTCTATCCAAAAGCTTCACATTATTTGCTTAGAGAACCCCTGATCTGATTGACATTAGTTTATAGTTTATATATAAAGGCTTAAAAACAAAGCACTCGAATAAGTACAATTTTCTATAGATAGTACCTTATTGTTAGAATTTTTTTTCGTCTATTATATTTCAATCCTAATCATTGCGTGTCAAATGAACATCACGCGTGTCTGCCTCACTTTTGTATTGGATTTTTCCTTTTTAGCAGCTCTAGAGAGCCTGTCACAATTTTCAGGTTTTAATATGATTAAAATATTTTAACAAGTGTCCATTTGAATATTCATTGATTTTTTGCACTCAATGTTGTTCGGAGTCAACTTATAAATTTAATCCTAAGCTTGGTTTAAAGATTTAATATACAAGCGTTTAGGAAAATAACTTGACGTAATTAAATTACATGTAGAAAAAAAATGTTAAGAAAACATTGCTTTGATTTATGTTAATTTTTTCTAATTAACAGCAAAACGTTTATGTTTATACCAGTTACCTAAATTAATGCAAAATACATTACTAATATTTCAGTGTCCATATTAATTAGAGAGATTTG
>NC_051847.1:154841941-154854199 GCF_002237135.1 Teleopsis dalmanni | reverse complement strand
ATTCCATAAACATATATATTTTATTCAATGCAACACTTTAGAGAATGAATTCCACTGCACGTTCCAGCAGAACTGCTTTTCTCTTCAACAGAAGCTAAACAAAAAGTCGTGATTACACAACTCATAATTCACTTCAACTAAGTGACGATGACAACGGGCATCTTCCGCAACACTTGCGATTAGTGCATCGGAGCAGATACCGCAGTACAAGCGCACGTAATTTCGCATTAAAAATAAAAGATATGCGCAAATAAATAAGAAAATAAGCGGCAACTGAAATGCAATGAAATGAAATAAAAATCTGGTGGAGGCATTGGAAGAAAGGCACTGGTCCAGGCACTGTTTCTGGCACATATTCACACCTTTGCACACGTACTTGCATTGTTTAATTAAAAGCGACTTCACGTTTACGCCACTCAACAGGAGCAATCGAAACAGGAGCAGCAGTTGTGGCAGCCAATGCAGGAGTATCTGCAGCCAGTAACTACAGCAGCCAAAGTAACCTGAACCGCGGTAGCATTTTCGACGGCCAACAAAATTACTAAGCAAAACGACCAACAGTTTTTATTTATTTTTATGCATTTGTGTTTGCGGCTGCGGTAGCTGTAGCGGCTTCACGTTAAGGACGACGCACATTTAAGTCGGTGTTAGGCGAAATCGTGTCCGGAGCTGTTCGCATCAAGCACTTCAAGTGAGCAACTTATGGCTAAATTGGAATGCACACTTGCAACAATTATTGCCACTGCACACCACAGATTCGCAGTTAACAATTTTTGACTCGAGTTTCTGTTGCTGCTACTTTGCTACTTTGCTGCGACTGTTGTTATTGCTGATGTTCTATTGTAGTTGTTAGTGTTGTTGTTGTTGCTGTTGCTGTTGATATTCGCATCGTCAATTCACAATTTTGCTGTTATACTGTGATTGTGAGTGATTAAATTGCTCCAGAAATTTACGAAATTATTTTCATTTATAATTTGCGAATCATGTTGCTTTGTTGTCGTTATCAAAATTATTTTCAAAAGCTACAATTTCAGTAGACAATATCTGTTATTAGATATATCCAATAATCTTTCTATATATATAATAGATATATATAACAATTTCATTTCGTTAGAACTGCACTTGTATCCATTGTTGAAGAATTGAGCTTTAAGTCATTTGTTAAGAAGGTTGTAAGGTTATCTCAAATGTTTAAATGCTTTCAAAAAATATTTTAAAGCTCATATATTGATATTAGAGTTAAATATGCACGTATTGAAATTATACTTGCATATAACAAAAATAGTAGCTACTTTAACATGATAAGTGTCATGAGTGTAACACATATAAGTGACAGAATACATATACATATTAATCAGTTTAAACAGACCCTGGAGTCATAAATCGACTTTAAATATTTACATCTAAGAAATAACTTCCAACATTATTTGCTGTATATAGCTCACTCCATATGTCTACTAATATTCATTAAAAATTCTTTCATTGTCAATGTTAATTTGGTTTGGCCAGCGCATGACGTTGCCCATTCAATTCCCAATTTTTTACTTGATTGTTTTCCCTTTTTTTTTATAAATGTTGTCTTTTTTTGGTATGTGGCTACTTCTTCCTCAACAATAGCAATTGTGGGCCTGATTATTTTGACTCGATAACGAGTTGAACAACAAACAGTAACTCGCTGCAAGCTCAGCAACAATTGTTGGTTTGCTGTTTTAATGCTGGCAGACATTTAATACAAAATGCTAAATCATCACACAATTCAGACGTAATCAATTTGGATCCTTTGTGGAAATATCCTCAAAGGTGTGTTGTGCTCATATGTTGTCTTGCAATTTGTTAAAAAAAAAATTATATTCATTTAATTTTTGTTGGTACTTCTAAATATAATATCTATAATTTGTAAATATTCGGAGATCTAACTGCTTTATTTGAACTTTTTGGATCTACCATATCAGTATTAATGTTTTGTTATCTATTGAAATCACCAAAAATGCTTCATAAGTTGTAAAACTTTATCGGCTTAATTTGTGACTAGCCAACCAGAGCGAGGGCATCTTTAATATCGAAATTTTGAATTCCGGGTCTAACGCTCTTTTACATCATCTTAACAGAAAACCGCACAGGCTTTATTTTTACTGTTATAGTAATAATGCATTGTAGAGTGTACTCTTCATATATTTTAATAATATTGAAGTCAATTTAACTCTTACACGAGTGATGAATCGCACAATTGCTTTTATAAAAAGTTAGCCTGAAATGTCACTTTTAAACACATGTTTATTAGAAACAATTGAATTGGTATTACCTGGTATATGTGTACTAACACCATCTAGTGACGAAAACTTCGGATACTTTTTTTTACCCAACATTTTTTTAAAAATATTGTGTACATATATTTTTAAAATTTAAATTTATCTGAGAACTTAAGTCTCTTTAAAGAAATTTGTATCCAAAATTTTTTACTTAGATGGCAATTGAACAGTTTAGAACATTATGCCCTGCGAACTTATATTCATTTTTATAATTCATATTTATATCAGTAGTATGGAATCTTAAAGACATATCGAAGATTGAATGATTTTCATATAGCTATATGAATTATAAACAGTATATATAATTAAATAGAATTTTTTGAAAGTAAAAACTGTGAATAATAAGCAATGTGTTTACTCAAAGTGAATGTAACTCAAATCTATTGGGACTTGTCAAGGATATGATTATCAATATTAAAATATTATTCGATCAAAACTCTGAATCAATTGAAATATTTATTTTATTACATATTATACATTGATATATCGCATTGTATCTGTAGTAAAGAACAGTCAAATGAGTGAACTAGTGCTGAAATTGCATACGTCTTAAAGCGTCCTTTGGTTCAAAGCGTAATATATTATTTGTCAAGCTGAAGATATGTAAATCACAGGAGGTGTGAAGAAAAACACGAATTGATCGATTTTTCTTGTCACACTGATCGAGGTTAATTAGATTTTCTGGAGTTTCAATTATCTTGATCACTATGCAACAAATCTTAAGACGACACCCCAGAATAATATGTTACCTCATCTTTTTGGTATGATAATATACGCAGCGGGTATGTTAACCTTAATAAAACTAGTTTACTAAGGTTTTGATTTTACGGGTCTATCCACTTTTTTTAATGGATGATTTTTTAGCGTATTCTAGCTAGCGGAAAATGAGTTCATTCTGAAATTTATAGTTTATAAGAACACATAGCTGTGTCAGACTTTAGTTAAGTGTCAGACTTACATAAGTTCAAGTTGTGAAGTACACAAATGAATTAGAGAAGAATAATTGCTGTTATTTTTAAATCCGTAGGACATTTGTTTCACTCCATAGCAGTGTAATTGATAACGGCACGACTGATGCTGAGAGAAGATAATTATGTCTAAGTAGTATATGTAAAGCTGGTTACTGACGATATGATTTTCTATGTTTTAATGGACTACATTGTAAATAAGAGTTTTTGAGTATGACATTCAAACAAAGCAGATTAATATTAGTTTATAAAAAGCATACAGGTAACATGGTTTCTTGCGAAGTCTTTTTAAGTGTTTCGTAATACATTTCGAAATCAAGATAAAATCTAAAGAAGTTTATGGAAAGTATAACATATTGTAGAATTCTCAAGGGTATAGTGGCAATGGTGCAGTGTCTTCAAATATAATCTACAAAAGGTACAGTTCGAAGACACCATCAAAAATTATTTTGAGGTATATTCCTCTTCATCAAGGAGTCAATGGTTAGTTTTCTGCTGCATCTTTAGTGAATTTTAAGATTGGTAAAGTAAAAGACTTGAAATGATCGTTTTTAATACAAACTCTATATATCATATATCATTTCATATAAAAGAAATAATTCATTTCCCAATAAAGCATAAAGATACTTTCTTTGTACTTGTAATATTTTGGTTTTAAAGTTTTCATTTCAGACCACCCAACTGAATTCTTGTTAACAAATGATTTACTATGTGAAAATAATTGATAATTATTTTACAACCTTCTTTCTTAATGTGTTCAAGTACTAAAACCAATATAAAGTCAAGTTGAAAGCAAATCAAATGTTGATAATAAATTTATTAAACGTTGAACTTTAAACTTCGAAATAAAACTTAAACAAAGTGAGTAGAAATGCAATGGTTCCGATTCATTAAATTATTTGTTATCAAACTCTACTACTTAAAGTACTCAGCTCAGCACAAGAAGGTAGTGAATTGGAGAAGAAAAGACACAACTGACTTATCAGCGTTGAAGTGATTAATTGTGGGAGCTAAGCTTCCTACTGTGTTGCACGAAAGACCCTCTTCAGAAAATCGTTGGAAGAAATTATAACAAACAAATTGTTCACTGCAATTGCAATAAATTCGGTGATGAGCTCTGTGCACTGTACCATTACGAGCCATCATCGATCTTTTAATATGCTCAATGTCAGACTGTTTGAAGAGAGGGCGGGAATTGATATGTTTTTTTCTCAAAGCGTTCTGTTGGCATATCATTGGAGCACTCTAATGTATAAGCAAACGATTTGTTGATTTATTGATTGGTTCAGGTCAAGTGCACAATCATCACAATGATTTTTTATATTCTTGGCTGGAAAACGTTAGGGAGTCTACATAAGAAGAGTGCGTGGAAAAACAATTGTGGTCGTTTATGTTTCATAGAATTGTTTTTAATTAAATAAACATGCAGAAGGAGTGCGGAGTGTGGAGTGTGGAGTGCATTGTTAATTAAATTATATCAGGTTACCATAGTAAATCAAATAAAATTAACATTTTTAAATATTTATAATAAAAAATGCTTGTCTTCTGCCTGTAAATGCGAACAGTAGGACTCATTTGACTAAATGACAAAAAAATTTCATGTCTTGAAGTTTAAAAAAATATTAAAATTCTGTTTTATAGTAAACCTGTTCATATTAACATATTTTAAAAATAATGTTTTTGTTGACATGTTTAGTTCATTAGTGTTTAACTTCAGCATACAAAACATCACAATAATTTTATTTATGCTCCTTAACTGAATAATATGAAAAAATTTGACATTTGTAACAAGAACCTCACAGCTCCCGCTGTGAATTCATAACAAAATCGAGGTAAATTCAACACCAACAAATGCTGTTGCTATTCTCCTTAAGTCAACCCGAAAAACATTAATTAGATACTTTTTCTGTTGCCTTCGTTTTTCCTCAGTTAATCAAGCGTTTTGTGTACACTGAGGTGGCATAAAAATATTTTCTAAAATTTACAGTGGCTTCCAATGGCAAGAAATGCACCAGATTTTTATGCTTTAATCTCATTTCTAATTTGATTTGATTAGATTTTGACCATGCAACACGATTCTCTCTAATATTTTTCTTCATTTAATGTTGTCTCTAACAGAAATTGCATTCTTATGTTAATCAAAACTAAATTTTTTTTTTTCCAAATGTTTATGTTGACAACATTAGTTTTGGTTTTAATGTAGTTTCTGTTTGATTACTTAATTTTTATATATAAAGTAGTAAACATGAGTATGTTTTATAGAAATACTAATGACAGAAAATGGTACAAATTCCATTGTACTGGAACAATGGAGAGGAAGTTGAAGGTGTTATAACATAACTTGAAGTAAATTAGGTGATGGCACTCTTAAACGTTAGTGATTTTTCTTGAGATGAATAATCATACCATCACAAAATAAAAAAACATCTTACAGCTCCTTTATTACTGAACAGACAATAGAGACTCAGTCTATTTTCTTAATATAACAAAATTGTTTTAATAACTCTTTCCTTTGATGTGATATCCTTAACTTATAGATTGTATGAAGTTAACTCAAAAAATGTTCATATAGAAACTATCCCTGTTCATCATTGAATATGGAGTGAACTAGAGCTGAGTGTTCCGTAATATGTAATCAATTGATGTAAAGATATAAATATTTGAGGTTCAACATTTTTAAAGACTGATTTAATTAATTGATTCATAAATTAAAAACATTGAACTGAATATTGAATTTATTAAAGAAATTGAAAAGTCACATTATTATATGATACAATATTGGTAGGGCACGAGTTCAATCCTTGTTGGTACTTGAAGTCTCGAATAATTATGTACAAACAAATAATTCCAAGACCACCACTAATGATAAGTATTTAATAGTTTTTGTTGTTATAATTTACTGTTGTTTGATAAAAACCTCTCTATTGAAAACAATAGTTTATATTAAGAATTTAGTTTCTTTTGTCAAAACGGACATTGTTTGAGCGCGCGTCAAAAATATAGACACTAGCAAAGAGAAAATATGCCATGTTTTATAGTTTTTCTTTGATAAAAGTGAAAAAGCAACCAATGTGGTTGAAAATGTGAACAGTGTTTATAATTCTGATAATGTTACAGCCAATCAGGCGCAATTTTGGTTTCGTTGATTCCGTTCCGGTAATTTTAATGTCAAAATGCGCCATGCACTGGAAGGCTAATTGCTAAAAGTGTCGATGAATTCATGGAAATTACTCGAGAAGCTTGGTTGGGAAGATCTTAGATCTTATGCATCCACCTTATAGTCGAGACCTGACATCAAGGGATTACCATATATTTCTGTCCATGACGAAGAATGCAAAGAGAGGTTTTTGTTCTAAACCATTTGATGCAATAGATGTTGAATACATGTTGGTAATGGAAAATGTTACTAGTAGCATTTTATGTGATTAAGGCAAGATAGATCTTGTACTATATAATATGTTTCATTAATATATTAAAATTTCATTAATAAAATTTAAATGTGCGACGTCTCATCATTTTATCATCAGATTGTAATTTGCACTAAACTATGAAATATTCTAACTAAAATTCATCTAAGATACGGCAGTGCTAATTTTTAGAAGAGAAAATCTCAGAAATTTATATTATTTTGTTTCTTAACAAAAAATTGCAAACAGTGGCTATATGAAAAACAATAAAAATGTTTTAAAAATCAAACAGAAATATATTCAATTTTATACACCATATACTTTTTTCCCAATGAAATATATAACAATATATTATTAATAGAGAAATTTCAAAAAGTAGTGAACTACAAAAATTATTTTTATATTATTTTAATTAATTTAATTTTTGGTTGACCACACAACTGCTTTCAGTATTGCCAAATACCCGTCATCAGTGGTTTTTTGGAACTATTACTTATATTTAATTATTCATAAATAATTAAACTCGTGCCCTGCCAAATTTGAAGCTCAGGGTCAGTGTTCATGACCCAAAGCCTTACTTGATGTATATGTTCAAACTTCTATTAAGTAAAAATAGTCACTGCTGTCATATTGACTTTAAAATCATATTTAATATATATTATTTAGTAATCAAGAAAAGTGGTTCCTATTAAAAACTTTAAAAAGTGGCTAAATGGGACAATTGAAATTACTTTTGAAATCAATCAAATATGTTTTCAAATGTGGCAAGAGATTCTATATACTTTTTGACCAACCCTTTTTGTTAAAGGAATTAACAAACTATCAAAAACAAGTATTTAATATAATCTTGTATTAATAAATATGTGTAAAATAGGATATGAGAAATTATTTTTCTGTGAGTACCATATTGATTAGACACTTATTGATATTTAATTAAGTTTTTATTAGCAATGCATTATGGCGTATAAAAACAGATATATCTTATGTAATCAGTACTGTCAGTCTTATTTATTTAAATTCAAAATAAATTAGAACTAAACAACTCTGAATCCATGTATTTTAATTAAGATGATTTAGCATGATTTTTATCGTTTGCATTGTCATTCCAAGAGTAGCTCAAAATTAAATTTATTTAAAGATCATTTAGTGCTTAGGGAAAAAAATGGAAAAACCATTACAAAAAATATCGATTACTTATGGATTTAAAAATCAATTACTCAAGCAAGTAATAAACATGAAAAGTAATTGTCATTTTTATGTTCTAATAATGTAGAACAATCCATCAAGCGTTTGTAGCAAGATTATTGGTCGCATGAGTTGCGGATTTTTATTAAATAGAAACAAATAATAAGAAAAAATTCTTTAAAGTTAAAAGATTATAAAGTAGCTTAAACCATAAGAACGATAAAGATCGCCTTTTATTTTTATTTTTAAAATAATAATTTTCAAAGATACATTAAAACTGAAAACTACTTTCTCACTGATGTAGCTGACTACTTCTAAGATGTACGTGTATATTAAGGGAACAAAAAAGAAAACATAATGTATTGGCCTCATGAGGTGTATCATTATAATATGGTGCCTAATTAATTTTTTAATTTTTTTAATAAAACATATTATGACAATACACATAAATTTTATTATTTATTTCATTTTAGTTACTAGAAACTGACCTCTGCTGTTTAAAGAAATCTTAACTCAGTCGTAATGACTGCATATTTTTCAAGTAAATAATATTATTACAATTGAATCCGATCTTAAGTCTTTCTATTTTTGTACATAGCAAAATAGTACATAAATTTTTTTTAAGAAAATATTTTATAAAAATAAATATGTAAAATAATATAAAAATTTATTTGAAATTAATAAGAAACTTCCTGTTGTTTCCCACATCAAAATGAAGTGTTCCTTTTTACAGTCCACGTAAAATAGAAAAAAAAAAGGAAATAAATATTCTATAATAAAAGGCTTTAAAATTATTACAACGATTATATAAAAAATCAATTTTTCAGCGCTGTATCACACCTTATCACCTCAAAAGATCATGGCACTTCAGTGCGAAGTACGCTTTCATTATGAGCCCGTAAAGATTTTATCATTGAGGACGCGTAGTTGCACTTGCACTAATGACATTGAAAAGCTTGCAGGCAAAAGGACAGACACGCATATTAACCGAACTGCAAACGATGGGTTCGAAATAAAAATCTGGTAGCAAACTGTCAACGATTGATGTACAAACTCTTTATCATTATCGCATCTTAAAGCTGGCATTCATACACTGCCTTCAACTGCTGCAGTTGTACTTAAGTCAGAAGTGCGTCAATATCAATGTTGCGGCAATCGATTGTGTCTCGTGTATCTAAGCCATTAAAAGCGCACAAACTTGGCCAAGATCAAGGATCATCAGCATCATCTTCAATATCGACAAACAATGTTGACAAGAACAAAAATGCTACGGCAAGTGAAGAGGGAGAACGAGAATCGGAATGCTTTATATTGTAACGCTAAGTATAATATTGTATTTTACACAGTACAATTTCCAAAGCATACTTATTTTCTTATTTTTTTATTTTTCAAGGAAAATGCAGATGTTACGAATGAAGTAGGATATGCTCGATAGATTGAATACTACAAATTTGGGTGGCATTATTCGTTATTTCATACTTCCATCAGCCAAAGTATATTGAAATCGACTCAAGACTTCAAGAAAAAGGAAACACATTCAATATTCTTTTTGATTGCTTTGAGTTACAAAAAAAAAACTAATAATCATTTGCCTGAAGGGAATGCTGTAGTATTAAACAGAATATTTATTTTCCTAATGACGAAATACATATAATATATAAAATATATTAGTAAAATAGAACCATCCTGGATATTAATTAAACTAAACTAATAGATTGCAAAGCAGCGTGACTGTCTGATAGTATGTATATATTCTTAATATGTATATTATTTACTTTCAGACAAGCTATAGTTTCTCTAATTTCAATCACATCCCCTGAAAAATATTACAATGACCAGGAAACCAATAGTAAGAAGACCTAATCAGTCCTTCCGAGAAAATATACCACTACTTCTATTAAATTTTCTATCGAAATTGGGAATGGAAAGGATGTAACCAATTTTAGAAGTAGTTTTAAGTTTCAGAGCAGATGATGCTACCAATTGTTCACTCATAAGATCAAGTGACATTAAATAAAGAAATCAAGTGACATTAGGTCTAATGCATTGGATGGTATGGTACACAGGGCCATTGATGCAAAGTTCAGCCCTACGCCTTACGCAGTATAAACAGAAGTAAGTAGTACGCATAAAAATCTAAAATTATGAACCAATACGACTAGTGTATATTGGAAAAAAAATGCAAAGGTACTTCTGATCTACTTTCATAGAGTTGTTCTGAGCACTAATGATGATAATGAGATATATTTATATGTATATTAATATATGTATTACAGTATCACATATACCTCAAAAGATTTTTAATTGGATTATTCATATATATTACTTATGACTATTCTAATTAATATACTCAATGAGTTATTTATTTTATATATATGAGATGAGAGAAATCGGAACAAAGTAGCTCATCACATCAGTTGGTAATATCTATAATATTAACTTATTTATATCGCAGCTGTTAAATGCGATTGAGATCTTGTAAAAATATTATCTCGAAACCTTGTTGTCCTCTTAATTATTACGTTAATGAGTTTTTTGTTTATCTTAAAACTTTAATATTTTTTATTATTATTCTTTTTTTGCATAATTTTTCGTGCTGTTGTCACACTTTATAAGAATCAGTCCCCTTAATCATCAATCAGTGACGCAGCGGCAATTTCATCACTGGCTCACGTGCTGGAAATGTCGTGCAAGATTCATTTAACAGATAATTTAACTTGATAAACTTATAAATGAAGCCGCGGTGCCAGCCCAGCAATTTTTCAAGAATTTAAGATAAAAATCAAAATAATTTGCGAATCGCATTCAGTCTAGTTAAGGACTAAAATTCATTTAGTTTAGAATTAATTTAAGTCAAACAATTTTTAGTATTAAAAAGTTAAAACAAATTAATTAAAATTCAAAATAATTATAAGAATTTAGGCATTTAGTATAAAAAATGTGATTATTCAATTCTTCAAATAAGAGAACACTTGAGATCTATAGTTTATTTAGAAAAAAAAAAATTATTTTTAATTAAAGATTTAGTAATTTAAAACCATTTTATTAATTTTTCGATAGCTCGGTAACTACCTGTAAGCTATACCTAAATAGCTTCTGTACTGAAGTTTTTTCAACAACCTGGACATAACCGAGACAGGCCCCACACTTGTTAGCTTGATACAACTCGAAGTGAAAATGTCCTCACTATTACCACCGCCTACTTTAAGGTAAATGCTTTTCAAATATTAAATCTTTATAAAACAATTCATATTTTATCATTATTTGATGGATTTTTAAAGTCCATTTCGATAAAAGAAAATATATTCTTTATATAAAATATTAAGAACTTATATAGTTTCTACAGTTTCACTTATAGCTCAATAGTTTAATAGTTCAAGAAGTATTTTGAACAGTAGTTAATTACAACAATAAATAAGGTATTTTAGTACTTGCAGTCACAAAAAGTTGTTTACGAATAATTAAATACCGGTCACTGCAGATAGAATAATCATCTAACAAAGTCAGGAATCCAATCCAACTCAGACTTCTGATACTGCAGAGAAGAGAGAGAGAGAGAGAGAAACCGCATACCATGTGCTAGGAGAATACCCGGCACAGATGTACAAGTAAAAGAAATACTACTAGGAGAGTATTTCATGAAACATAGGGATTCAAGAATAAGAAAGATAGGTTTTATACAGTCTTTCATTAAAGAAATCTGATTTGGAGAAACTCTCTGATCCGACTAAGGAGCACATTAGATCTTTGAAGTTGCAGTATACTATCCAAGTCAAGTCCTTAATAATAATAATTATGAATATAAGAAATAATTTCAAGCCTACTGATGATGGTCTTGATAATCGAAATACTCGTAACAACTGTATGATCAGTCAAACATTCAATTATTTAGTTTATTTATGTTGAAGCAGTATGAGCCAGTGCACTTGTGCACTTCTACTTTTTCTTAACTCGAGGTATTTTCAAAACCCCTCTTTACTCCTTGACTGGATTATTGTTTATCACTTCATCAGATTAAGCAATAATTGACCTCAGATCTGCATACCTCCCCGAGGAGCCTGTTCCAGTCTGAGATTTGATAACGCAGTGTTGGTAAGTCTGTCAGTTTTCGCAAATAATTTCAGAGCTCTATCCTTTATGTATTTTTTGATGGGATCAATGTTGAGGTCTCTGAGGATTGTATTTGTACTAATGTACCATTGTACTTTGAAAAGTCTTTTCAGAGCCTGGATTTGTGCAATTTCTAGCTGGCGAATAGTAGTGTTTGAAGCTTTGCTAAATGCTACACAACCATATAGAAGTGACGGACGAAGTATTTGGTTATATATCAGTTTCCTGTTCTTAACATTGAGATTTTCATTTCTGAATAACGGTTGGAGGTGATGAAGA
>NC_051847.1:154828385-154841841 GCF_002237135.1 Teleopsis dalmanni | reverse complement strand
AATATATATAAACAGTTTATATCATCTCCAACATTAATTTTTTTTTAGCTAAAAACATATAATATTATAATTATAATTATTATAATCATAATTACTATTATGATTATAATATAATATAAATAGTTGTATATTATTTATGCCAGCACATTATTTAGCATTAGACTTTCTCTCAGAAATTTAAGCTTCAGCATTCAGCATTCAGAGATTCAGTTAGAGTCCATACTCATATTACAGACGTTTTATTTAGTAGGAAGAATAAATTTTTACTGGATGGCTACTGTATTCTCAGATATGTATACTAAGTACATTGTATTATTTCATATCGAAATGCTATGAATTATTTGACCTAAAGCAAGAGCGTAGATACTTAGGTAAATTGAGAAAAAATCTAACTTCTTAAAGTAGTTAGAACATCATTTTGATATCACATTGCTTACAGTGTTCGGGTATCTATGGGAATTACTTAATTTTATTTTACAGTATTACTTTACAGCATTTCCAATAGAATGTAGAAAACCTTGCTGTTTCAGGACTTGAAAAGTACCGCAACAGTTTTTAGTGTTCACATTTTCTGGCTCAAGTAAATAAGGGTTTACAAGATTTGTAATGTGCTAGGTGAAGAACAAACCATGACTAGCACAAACCAATTAAGATTTGCACCCGTAAATAACTTTTTATCAGTATAATGCCAATGACAATAAAACTGTTGACAATTCCGTAAAAACGAGATCTGTTATACAGTTCTATGGGCAAGAATCTGAATATTAAATAGAGATTCGTATCTCTATTTAATAATGTTATATATACTAATAGTGTTAGCGTTTTGATCAACGCTACAGGTAACTTATGCCAGGCTAAAGAGGCGGCTCGAATTGTTATAAAATATCCTCATTCTTAACAGAATATACTTAATATTATTCTCGCTTATTCTGACAGAATACCAAATCGTATATTTCCATATCAGCAATTTAGGGCCGTCCGAAGTTCCTAAGATTTTGACACTGTTTGAAGAAGGGCGAGATGTACATGTCACTATAACTAAATCGAGTCTCTCACATTGTCCTCTTTTATATACCTGTATTTCAGTTCACTGGTCTCCGCTGTAACAGCTAGTGGTTTATTAGATAGAATATTTAAAAAAGTTAAAATTAGTGTGACCCGCAAGGAAATACCAAGGAAAAATTCTATTATTTTTTTAGATTATGTTAGCAAATGCAGAGTTAAATTGCAGCGTCGATTGCTAGTAGTCTTTTTTTTTTGATAAAATAAAAAGGTATTGCTGTGATTTATTATAACAACAGCTGTAGAAAAAAAACTCACTTAATTCTTTAGAGTCACACTGAGTATTTTGTAGTTAGAATTTCTGAAATATATCCGAAGCTAAGTCAATGTAAAATATTCATGTACTAATATTGTATATAAAGTTATATTTGTATATATACGATTACTATATGTACCACACAAATCAAGGAACTGAAGGAACCCTGCCGACAAACGTCAACAAGTTTGACACGCTATTTTATCAATCACGTAGAATCGGTAAAATGTTCTGCTTTCTGACTCTTTGTAAGTCACTGTTCCTGTTTGTCTTTCGCATGAGTCGCCTGAACGTTTCTTTTATTATTATTTGTATATTTTTTATTTTGCATTATGTTAAAAGTTTACTTTTCAAAGAATTTAAAGAGCACACTCAGCGTTTTGCATCTTAGCCCGGATTTCTTGACAAACGACAGGAATGTTATTCAGTTTTTCTTGTCATATTCCGGCCTTCTTATTCATGATGTATTTTTTTTTTGACTGTTTTTGTAAAATACTACGCCATACAATGCAACACATGCAGTTTTTGCACTCGTTAATTTTGATTTATGCGTTCAATTTATGAAAAATTGTATAGTAAGAAGTACATTGAATACCTTGCCATGCAATATGAAAATCAAACGTGTATCTGCACTCAACTCCAAATGATTACGGTACGTTATTGCCACGATAATGTTGCGGCAGTTAGACAATTCAATGAAGGTATCGTCAAATCTATGCATTCGTATATTCGTCAAGCTAGGAAAATTGACTCATAATACTATATATATTAGTGCCATTCGCGAGTAGCTGTAGCGTCTGGCGAATCGACCACATCCAGTATGAGTGGCCAACAAAGTTGTTCGCACAATCTCAGAAAAATAAATTCCGTACTGCCACTCATAAAATTTCTAATCTGCACTCGGACAGACGAGCTCTATAACTTGTTTAGCTTGGGCGCGTATTCCTGGCATTTGCTTATCACAGTAGTTGCATTGGATTGCATTGGATGTGCAGTCCGCCGTCCACCGTCCGCCGTTCTCAGTTTTTCTTTATTTGGTGGATAGCTGCAGTTAGATTTGAATTTATAATAATTACACACATTTCACGATTTGATGGCGCTAGTAGCGAGATTTGTTAATTGCTTTTACGCCGCACGTTCTGGCGGAGTGTGTTCATCCAATTGGTGGAAGGATGCCGCGTACAACCGTGCTTTTTCCCCAAAGTTTTCTTATACATTCTACATTAATTGGCTTCGTATCTAACATTTTATTAAAAATATTACCGGCTAAATGCAAATAACACTTATTATGAATGCCGATAAATGCAGCAGATTCGCATTTTCCTTAATGAATGTCTGTTTGTAGTATTTAAACGTTTCTACAATCTTAGCACCAACATTTATAATTACAATGAATTTCTAAATTGCACAAATGGTGAGTAATCAAAATATTTGAGTTCTTCATAATGATAAGCGATTAAAATTAATGAATGAAAATTTACACTGTAATTACAAAAAATTACTGACGAAATATATTATACTAGTCAATAAATGTTTTGATTTCAACTGAACTATGAGGTAATCGACTAAAATCAAAACGTATGACCTTGTTTGGACAGTTCCTCCTCAAAAAAAAAAAAAAAAAAACTGTGATGAAAAAAATTGTAGCCAAAACTACCGACAGTTGAGTTATATAATTCTGAAATTGCTAACAAAAAAAAAGAGAATAAATCAAAAAAACATAATAAATTTCTACAAGTTTGACTTAATAAGGATAACTCCAAATCTTATTCATTATAAGAAGTGTGGAATACAAGTTGAATACCGAATGATCAATTGATCATTAGGTATGATTAATCACAACCCATTAACAATTATATTTTGTGTATTATAATTAAAATAATATATACAATATATGTACATATGTAATTTAACTTACAGTTGTAAAATGATAAACTTTCTACACAAAATGACATTTGATTTTGGACACCTTCAACACTTATATCAATTACCTCATTTTAAAATTGTTTTAGAATCGTACTTATCTTTTATTTTCTTCACATCGCATAATAACTCCTCTTGAAAATTATAAACAATATTAACAAATACATAATAGTGGAGGTTAGGTTAGGTTAGGTTAGGATAGGTTGGTGTGCCGGTCTTATATACGAAGAAAGCCCACTTGAGCTCAAAATAATGGCCCGATGTAGTACCACAGGAATAGATTTGGTTTGTACATAGACAAGGTGTTCAGTAAACGTTCAACTCCGAAAAAGGCAACGACTCCCCCATTTAGGTGAAGGAAAACCAACCCGACAATTCTATGAATCTGGCCAGGTCCCTAACATTGCAAGATGACAGCTCAGTCAGATCGGTCAGAAAAGGGGCCTCCAAGATTTTTGATCTTCTCTTAGGTAAAGACGGAAAACAGTTTCCTCTTCGTCGTTACAGCCGCAACCGCGACAAAGGTTATTATAAGGAATAGCTAGTTGCATAGCATGCCTCCCTATTAAACAGTGATTCGTTAGCACCCATATCGTAGTGCTGAGCAGATTCCGTTTTAGTTGGAGTAGCTGAGTCGTACGTTTTTTGTACAGATCGACCTAGAAATTCGACAACTAGGCTCATTGGCCAATTGTTGCTTGGCAATGTTTAGATATTTTTGTTTAATTGCCAGTTTAGCTGTTGCAAGTGGAACGCCAATATCTTATAAGTGAATATCGGTGAGAAAAGTCACTGCCTTGGCAAGCTCATCTGCCTTACAGTTGCATGCGATATCGCTATGACCAGGAAACTGGATCCCTAAAGCGTTACTTATTTGATAGTACTGATTTGGCACCACTCTTTCAGTAATATATGCCAAATATAACATAAATATAATATGTTTAGATAATACTTTATTATGATTTATTCATAATGTGCTAAAATTGTGACAAAATACTACCGAAATCAACTTTCTTTCAGTGACTAGAATTATTTCTTGTTTGATGGATTCATCTCAAACAAT
This sequence comes from Teleopsis dalmanni, assembly GCF_002237135.1. Classification (NCBI taxonomy): domain Eukaryota; kingdom Metazoa; phylum Arthropoda; class Insecta; order Diptera; family Diopsidae; genus Teleopsis; species Teleopsis dalmanni. Next base: position 154,837,537 of record NC_051847.1, on the reverse strand, counting down.
ATTATCGCGCCTGAAGCAGTGGAAACCAATACGAAACTGTGGTAAGCTGATTGCATACACAAAAAAAGTAATTGTATAATATGATAATTCGTCTAGAGCCCCGTATTGATTAAAAGCGACTAAGCCATAAAAGAAGCTATTAATTTTGGGTGCTATAGCTTTATAGATTCTTAATTTTTCGTTGACGAGAAATGTCAGATGTGGAATGTATATGGATTCAATATGATGGCGGCGCAACCCATTAACATGTTCTGTTTTCGTTGACGAGAAATGGAAGAAATAGACGTGGAAGATATATGGTTTCAATAGGATGGTGGCGCAACCCATTAACATATTTTGCTGTAAGTTTGTTTTGGAAAAATTTGTAGTATGTGTAGTTCCATATGTTAGTAATATAAAATGACCACCAATACATCAGCAATAGACTATATGTGTGAGCTTACTTAAAGGATCATTTTCATATGGACAATTGATAAGATCACATCGCTCTAAAAATGAGTATTCGTTTAGTTACAGCAAAGTAATTGTCGATTTTATAACGAAAAGTAATCAAAAATTAACTCAAATTGGTTAAATACTGTAGAATCTCTCGTACAGAACATAAGAATTTTTTTTTGTATTTTGCAACTAATAAGAAGCTGAAGCAGATAATACATACTTATATATTGAAATACTGAAATTGGTTGAAATCTTAACAAGTCCTCACACCCAATGATTTTAGCAGAAGTTAACAGTCGATTTGTTTATTTAACATAACAGATCGCACTAAAAGAATATGTATATAAGTCTATGTAAATGCTGGCAACGTGAATAAATAACAAAATTGAAATCAATTATATTTTAGTCAAATTTTTTTATATTATACATAAATATAAATGAATAATTTATTATATATATAAGTTTTATATAAAATTTATATAAAATTAAAATTTTCTTATTTCATTCGTTTAGTCTTCTATCACATGCCCATGCAAAAAGAATAATTTTTTGTTATTTTGAAATAAAGCACGCAGGATTTATTTTTATAATATATTTATTATTATATTAATAATACCTATATAATTTTACAATAACTTACTATGTTTCCCCAAGTGATTGTAATTCTTTTTTGAATAAAGTGAATTTATATTTTTCTCAAATTATTTTTATTTAACTTTGAATGTTAACAAAACTATTCCATCTGTTATGCTTGAAGAATGAACTATGTTAACTACAGGAACTTGAATTTGCATAGGTACAATTGTACTGACTCCCTCCGGTCGAGTTAATATTAAAATGTACGAAATTATATAAAATAAATATTAATAGTATCTACGTAAGCATATATATATATATATATGTATATATATATAAGTGGATTATATTTAACATATCAATGTATAAGTTATGTAAAATATTTAAATGAGCTTATATGCAACATATTTAAACAAAAGTCTTTACTACAATTTCCCCACACTTACGGTAAATAGCATAGAAAAAATGAAGAATTAAATATCATAGCATGCAAAACATCATTTATAACGGCGAAAAAGAAACCATTAAATCAATAATCAGCGAAAATGTAATTGAAGAACCTTAGGAAGTGAGTAGTTCAATTTGTGATGTCGCTTCGATCGCTGCCATTGCTTAATTTTATTCGTTATATTATTTTCAGTGTGCAACGTTAATCTGTTTCAAACAATTGAAAAGTGTGAAATAATTTAATAACTAAATAAGTTCATATTAAAGAATAATAAATAATTAAATATGTAGTATAAATATAATAAATAATAATTTGTTTATGTATGGAAAGTGAAACTCCAATTTGATAAACAGAGGTTATGTATAAATAAAAAATAATAAATAAAAAGTTTTTTATGAACTAATATATTAAATAATAAAATAAACCTCTTAGAAATACTGGTTAAATTAATATAAAATTATGTAATCAAATTAATACTTTTGGAAAATAAAATAATAAAAATTCCACTTCTACAAAAAATAATCAAGTGGAATGCGCTATAAAATAGAAAAAATAAAAAAAAACAACAAATTACAGTTGCAGTGCCGCAAGCAGCGTATTTATTAGAATGAAGACACAAAGCATAACCGCAGTATCCCTGTAGGAATAGTTTTGTGTTATCAAAAAAACAATTAAAAACTACAGTTGCAGTAGCGTTAGCAGCGCAGTTACTGAAATGAAAATAGAAAGCAGAAACGCGTAAGGAATACTTTTTTGTTATGATTGTGTTAAGTTTAAGTTTTAATAAATAAAATTTTTTAATTTAACATTAAATAAAAATTATTTGAATGTGATTTAAATACGTCATATAATACGGATAAAAAGTAATAAAAGTTTATACGTTCTAATATATAATTTAACAACATTTATGATAAATAATTGAACCTGCCCAACATAAAAAGGTAAGTTTTTACATTTTTATTTTCCACTTCTTCTAATATATTTAGGATGTCATAAACCAAAATGGAAAAATGTTACAAAATGTTCCCTTGCGAAAAACTATAACAGAAAAAATATTTAACAGAGAAAAAGTTTTATGTTAATTTGTATTTATAACAGAATTTTATTTTATTTTAATATTTACATATTAACTAGAAAATAATATACAGAATTTTTAAATGGCAATTATGTACATATATTTCGTATATATTACTTTATTTTTTCTTTCAATGCCGATCTATTTTTACTGTCGTTATTGTTTTAATTGTTGGTCTTGTGAAGCTTAGTTGATTGGTTGCAGTAAAGAATCAGTAGATTGTTTCCGTTCAACACAATTAGCAAATTTTCTCCATTTGCTACCATTTTCCTTGTTAAATTCACCTCATCGGCTTAACTTACTTTAACAGATCTTTTGTCATTACCGATTAACCGTCCAACAAACTGTCAAAAAATTGCTTCCCTATGAACCTATTTTTTCAGCAGGTTAAAGCCGAAGATTCACAGAGAAAATGATTAATAGCTTCTTTTTCCTATAAGTATCTACAAGTTCTACAATGAGTATTAAAAGGCCAGAGAGGACTGTAATAAACTTTGTAGTGTTAAAGCGGCCCCTTTCAATGAGTTTTAAAGCTTCTTTCAACGATCTACAGCGTAACATGAATCTCTAGGGATATATCTACTAAAGCATCAAGGCGGGCTGAACCATATGCTTTTTCATTCCCTTTAATGTTCCTATGTCTGGGAACACAGATGAGTGTGATGTTAGTTCGTCAATTTCTGTTTAATATTCTTTAATTTTATGATAAATAGTTGAAAAACTGTGATTGCCACTTGACTGTCAAAAAAAAATGGCAATACTACATTTATCATTGATGTAACAAGCAATTATCCGACATGCGTCCGTCAGCGATAAAACATCGGTCTAAAAAACTATGGTTTCATTATATAGCCTAAAGCAGTCGTTTATATATACAAATGGAGTAAAAATTCGTGCTCCTACCCCGTAATTTGTTTGAGCCATCCGTGAAAATTGATACAACGCAGTTTGTTTGAAAATTTCTTCATTCCCATTCGTTTCTTGGCGGAAATATTATCTGAATAGCACCTAAACTTCAAAGCATAAATGTAGAGTCAAATAGTTTGGAACAGTCGAGTCCAGATATGACCGTATGTACGTTCTGCTCAAATGTCTGTCGCTTTTAGTATTACAGCGCTTTTGTAAGCGATATTTTTAATATAACAGTTAACAGGTTATAATTGTAGCATTATGTTAAGGACTTCCGTAGGGGCTATCCTGAGGGCTCCTGTAATGCCAACACTTGCAGTCCTCTGAACTCTTTTGTCATAGCTCTTGTCCATTAAGTTTAAACATAAAAATAATTTTTATATACACTAATTCACTAATCCTTTAAGGGAAACTTTTATTCCTCCCTTGTGATTGTTGCCAATATTGAGAAAATTGATTTTACTTTCAATTCTATGATATTTTTGGCGGTTTAAGGTTAAATTAATTAATTAAACTTAGTATTTCATATCGTAATATACAACATGTCTATGAATTTATGAGAAATGTGTCTATACTCCCATTTATAACGCATAGGCAAACAAACAAATATATTGAATACATGGCGTTATTAATATGAGAAATTTAACGTTTTCACCCGAAATATATTTTCATATTTTAAATTAGAAAAACAAACCATTTTAACATATGTCCTCCTATATTTTTGTAAGTTAAACTAATCATTTCACATGTGTAAATGTAAATGAGTTTGTTACACATGTCAAGTTATTAGGAAATTTATAACAGCGCCGTAACGAAAACAATCTCAACAAGAATGAAAACAACTTAAACAACAATTAAGTAACTAAATTTATTATAAAATAAAATAGTTCATATATTTTGAATATTAACTTTTTCATTAGTCAGTTTCCATTTCAATATTTAACATATGTAGTGACTGTAGTATATATATGTTACGAGTATATACATTGACTGTAGCCATGTCTATCAGGAACCCAAAAAACATAACGCCGCTGGTGGCAGGCATTACAAAATAATTTAAATGCAACAAAATGTTGTAGTGACTATTAACAAGATAGTTTTATTTACATTAACATATATACATAATGTAAATAAATAGTTGTTAACAATGTTCTTTTGCTATATCGAAATGAATTTTTTATAATTATAATTATTTATATCTTTAATTGGCTTCCAGCTTTAGAGCGAAATTCATAATAACTCGTCGAATGTGTATAAATCTAACGCATAAACAGACAACCTCTTCATGTCAGGCTCATTAGTAGAAGATTAACAGCATTTAAATTACATATGAAAGCGGTACCGCCGCTGCTGTTGGCAACAATTTACCACCATCGCCAACGACACTGTCATCATTGCCATCATTGCAACTGTTGAGTGCAACCATTTCTAATCAGCGTAATTATGAAAATGTTTTGAGTGCATTTAAATTTTATTGTTTCCATTTTTCATGCATTATTAATACAAATAATATACACAGATACACACACATACATACACACTGGTATTTAATAGAAATACTCGAGTTTCTATGAAGTCAGATGTATGAATTGTTGGGCTGGCGTCTAAAATGCAATAAAAATCAGTAGCCACATACTGTGTCGGGTTACGCCTTCCGTTTGAAAGATGCGCGTACGAGTACCAATTTCCAGTCGGAATTAACTCATCCCAAAGTGATTTCACTAAACGAGTCTCTTGGAAGAAAAAGCCTCCAATTAGCAATTGTTTATTGTTGCTGCTGTCATTGTTTCGGTGACAAGTGTTAGGATGTTAAATGTCAGCACGTTTGTCAGACACAGCAGGTTGCTCGTTAACTAAGTACGAGATCGGTAATACTTATGTTCACATATACCTGTGTGTATAGTAAAGATACCTAAGTATGAAATTTTCTGTTATCATTCTTCAGATTATCATAAGTTTTCACGCGTTTTACTTTAATTACTTATACTTAATATTAATTATTTCTCATTTAGCTACTTTTTTGTTGGCCGTAAAAAGGTGCTTAAAACAATGAAATATTAGCTTCAAATATCTATTATTTTAGTTTTTGAAATTCCGCTTAAAAACGTGTTAATAATTACAAATCCATATTCGAAAATATTTTATTGGTCCCAAAATTTCTTTTTATCGGACCGCTCTATAACCTTTTAGTAAATGATAAATGTCTTCTAAAGCATAAAAACTATATGAAAAATTAATTTTCACACTTAAGTGTTTCTTTGCTTAAAAACATAATGGGTGTTTTTTTAAATATGTCACAAAAACGAATATCCCGGAATATTGTTTTAGTACAATGTAACGAATAACTTGAATACTTTTAAGTATATGGACGTATAAGTACAGAGTACGCAGGAGATATCTCTATCGGCAATATAAATATAGAAATATCTGTAATATAGATGCTTTTTAAAAAATTAAAATATAAATAAAATATTTAACACAAATTAATAAGTGTAATTTTTCATAAATAAATTATCTATGCCCGGTGGAAATCCAGAACAATTATAGTTTTTTTTTATATTAAAATATAAATCGACAATACACACATAATCGACTCCATAAAAACTAGTAGAATACATTCCATAAATGTTAACCTCCTGAAAAATGTTGGTGCTGTTTATGAAACTCCGCATAAACTAAAAGTAGAAATCTGGAACAATGAATTAATTCCGAAATCTAAATCTATTGGGTACAGAGAATTAACGGGATTTGAAATACATCATAAGGTAGCCGAAATCTATCATGACGAAACTTCTATGGGAACATAGTAACTTCTGCGACCAATCGACTTCGCGAAATTCTTAACTCTATTTATAACGTCTGTATTTAAACCTATGACGATCAATGAACTTACTCTATTGCAACAGACAAAATATATTTGGACGCTGTAATATCCACTGACTTTCAAAAGGGCACACGCTCCTCCCTTCCCTGTCTCTCAAATATTTGCATTGATAGTTTTAGTTTTCTGTATTACCCCAAATGTGGGAGAATTGCTCGAGTAGTAGTCATCCTGAAAGCAGCGATATTCTCTGAACTTAAAGACTATAGATCAGTTATTTTCCAATATGATAAACGCTTCACTCGTCATAGGTCAAAATGACACAGTGAATTTTATATTGGGATTAATCATTGATTGATTCTAGCTTATCTTTCTTTATCGTCGATTAATGACACCTTTCTTAAATTAAGCTCGATTGTCAGTAACTGGATCGTACTTTTGATTCTTAATTATACTGGAATATTAACTTGGTTAAAAATCAGTCGCTATTTCTGCTAGATATTGTTGTTTTATGCCTAACCACCAACTAGAGTTTGGGTCTCTTCTATCTACTAGCAACTGCAACATAAGTTAATAGCAATTCAATATAAAGCAATATGAGTCCTAAGCAACAAGGTTATCGACGGAAAGATTGCAAGATGCAATCATATATCTAGTAAGCGCTTCATCGTCAACAATGTTAGACTTCTGTCAATAAGTTGACTCAGCTTATTAGTGTTCAATAATTAGTGTTGGTACATGACAACAACGGTATCTTTGGTACGTGTAGGATAACGAGTTTAACAAAGCAGGCAAATTAATTTCTAAAATCTGCTCCCACACGTCGGAATGCCACTCGCAAAGAGAATAACAAAGAGAATTTACTTCTTTTAATAATTTACTAGCAAAAGTTACTAGCAAAATTACAATTCATTAATTTCTTATGTTATGAATTCCAAAATGATAGTATGCTTAAAAAACCATTGATATTATTCATCAATGTAGGATCTGTCACTTGTTTAATGATAAACTGAAAACAGACTGAAAATAATCGAACAATAAGAAGCGTTAAACTGCCGATAGGTTTAAACTTTTCGAGTTTAATATTGTGACACAATGGCCTATATGAAATATGCAGTATTAAGATTTTATTCTTTTGATTTCACATTAGCAGTGGTTTCATTATTATTATTTTTATTGATGGGCTGTACATGCACTGCGATCTGAAAGATATTTTCTGCAGCCTTTCGCATAACTAGTCCAATTCCCAACTTTTGAAGAATTTTGTCACAATTGTGGGCCGCATCTTTGCTAGGTGTTCGGGACTCAATACTCCATTACCTAGATAGTTAAGTCTTCGTCTTGCCACAGCTGGGCAGGCGCATAAAACGTGTTCTGCTCTTTTTTGTTGGCCTCAAAAGAGTCGACAGGAATCGATTTCTGCTAAACCAATCTTTTTCAGATGGAATCGCAGTCTACAGTGACTTGTTAGCAGTTTTGGGAAGAGTTTGATAATTGTTCTGCTTAATTTCAGAACAGCTTTGGCCTTTACTCGTTTATAGTCGTGGTCTTAATTGTAAAGTAATTAAATCTTTAATATAGTCCATGCCAAGTATCTTGATTTTAAGTTGGATAAAAATTCAGATTACAGATTGTAGTTAGATTCTGATCTACAAAATTGTTAGTCATTAATTTTATGAAGGAATACTAGTATTTAAATAAGTTTCGAAAAGACTCACGCCAATTTTTCTTGTTATAACTGTAAAAACCAATAATCTCCATAAAACACAATTATTGCCATATGAAAAAACTTTCTGTTAATAACTATTAAATTCGTTTTTCAATCGAATCTTTTTAATAACTCTTCAAATTGGATTTGTTAGCTTACCTTTCCAAACTGCAATAAATTAATTTCATGCAAATTAATTGCTGCATAAAATGTATGAGAAACTTTCATTTGCGATCATTTATTGAAAATGAATTTATGATCTTTATAACGGCCAGTTATGATTGTATGGCCAAACAGCATGCCTTTTATGTCCGCACTGTAATCAAATATCTTTCCAGCAACAATAATAATTAGCAAAACGTTTTGTTAGCCACAGACAAATGAATGAAACCGCTGTTGATTGCAGCCGCACTGATCAAATTGACCGAGGAAATATTTTTCAGTAGAAAAAAATGAAATACTGAAATACGTTAACTCTCACTTGCAAGATACATTTGCAACTACTAAGTTGCATATGCAAATACTGCACAAACTAAAGCAACACTGCAGCAGAATGCAACAAAACTAAAAACTATAGCAATACTAAAATCCAAGCGGCAACTTTAAAACATAAAACATAAAACATAAAAAATTAAAAGAAAAAACATTTCTAATGAAATGTTTCGGTTAAGTAAAGCGCATCTCACCTTCACCACCAAAAGCGACAAGCTGTCCATTCATATGTATACACGTATGTCCCGGTGTCTTTCCGTCTCTTCGCATATGGGTTCGCGTTTTAAGCCTGGTTTAAATTGTTGTGTGCCGCGTGCCGTGCTAATGTCTTGCTTCTGTTATTGTGGCCTTTGTTGAAGCTGAGCATAGCTGCGCATGCTCAAATGCCACAAAAGCAAAAATATGAGTCTAATTCACTCATAAAATGTTTCATAGGAAAATGGGTTCACTCGAAAGTCCAAGGTAGCATTCAAACACTCTATATACACTGCTATACACAATTATTAATACAAGAGTACAATTGAGATCTATCGGTCTAAACTTATAGAAGTTCATTAGATTACACTTGCATTGATCATTTACTTTTATGCTCGTATTTCAGAACCCACTAAAGAAACTAAGCGTAGGATGAAGTCGCTGCCACTAAATGTGGCATCTAGACCACTAGATCCTAACGATACTATTT